>NC_077227.1:570395935-570653435 GCF_027887165.1 Monodelphis domestica | reverse complement strand
ATATGCTCCTGGGAACAATGGCTACAAAGGAGATGTTCAGAAGGAAGTTGAAAATGGAGAGGAGCTCTGAGAGACCATGGGGTTGGGAGTCATCTGAATAGAAGTGATCATTGAGAAAACCAGTATGATTGGGATCATCAAGGGAGACAGTAGAGAGAAAAGGAAACCTAAGTTCAGAGCATTGGAGGATAACTGGGGGTAGGAGGAAGATAAGAAGCCAAGCAATTGAGAAGAAACAATCAAATAGGTAGAAGACAATTTCATACAGTGTCACTGAAACCATGGAAGGAGAGAGTATTAAAAGGAGTATTTCTGTGTCAGATGCTGCAGAGAGTCAAAGAGGATAAGGACAGAAAAACACAGAACACAGACTTAGAGCATATTACTGGGTAACAGCTAGAAAAAGAATTGGGACATATAGAAATCACTGAAATAGGGCCAGACCAAGTCACAAAACCTGATTTAACAACACCTGACACAGAATTACAACAGGTCACTGAACGAAAGCTAATGAAAGACCTGGGGAGTACAGAAATCAGTGACCAAGAGTCAGACCCAAACCCAGATGATACAATACCAAATGGTACAATAATAGTTGACCAAAACAGTGATGAAGAACAGGAATCCTATGATCACATCAAGCTCTATGAAAAAGTTCACAAAGATTTAGATGAATGGGACACAAATTGGCATAGTGAACACCTGAATTCAGAACAAACAATTTATTCTGATTCTGATGAAGCAATTGAAAACATAGGAAACTCTTTATCAGTAGAAGAAATACTGTATATTGCAGGAGTCACTTTTTCTTTAGTGTCAGCCTTTGTCACAATTTTGAGATAGGGAGAAAAAGAGATTATAAGCCACCTTTACCAGGGTTTGAGGAATGAGCAGATGGTGGCAGGAGTGGAGTCTGAGAATATAGATTACTCTAAAAATTTGGCAGTGAAAAGGAGTAATGAAAGATGATGATAATTTTATAATGATAGCAGTGTCACTTTAAAGCAAGATGTATTCAATCTGCCTCTTCAAAGAAGATATAGATATGTACATATATATTTAGATATCTAGATCTCTAAATAGATAGATAGATAGACAGACAGATAGACAGAGAGAGATAAATAGACAGAGATAGACAGATAGACAGAGAGAGCGAGAGAAAGAGAGAGAGACAGAGAGAGACAGAGAGAGAAAACAGAATAGATACAGTTTCAGATCTGAGCTAAATTAGTATTCTAGATTTTCACTTTTGTACTCTGTTTCCATAGGAAACTTTGCATCCAGTCATTCGTTTGTCATTCACTATACAACACTGAATCAGGTGTTATAGACAAGGCAGATGAAGTGAAAGACATGGTCTTTCCCTTCAAGGAGCTTATAATCTAGTTAATGGGGGAAAGCAAATAAGAAAAAAATGAAAACAGGAGCTAAGTTAAAATAGTATCATTCAAAATGTATAGAGGAATTAAGAAACACAAAATGAGAAAAAATTGGCATGGTGGAGGTAAAATTGATTAGGAAAATTTCTTGAACTAGATCTTAAAGAAAGTCATGGGGGTAGCTGGGTGGCTCAGTGGAGAGCCAGGCCTGTAGTGGGGAGGTCCTAGGTTTAAATTTGGCCTCAGACACTTCCTACCTATGTGACCCTGGGCAAATTACTTAACCCCAATTGCCTAGCCCTTACCACTCTTCTGCCTTAGGACTCATATTGATTCTAAAACAGAAGGGAAGGATTTTTTAAAAAGTCATGGCTAGGAGACAAGAGAGAAGTCAAAGAAAAATAGGGAAATGAGAACAAGTATAGGTGTGCTTATGAAAGAATAAACAAACAAACTTGATTTGGCAAGGTAAGTAAGGACCAGTCAAGGAATCATTGCAGTTATTTTTTAGTTCTGCTGACTTTTTGTTACCCTATTTGGGGTTTTCTTGGCAGAGACTAGAGTAGTTTACTCCTTCATCAGTTCATTTTACAAATGGGGGAAATGAGGCAAATAAGGTTAAGTAACTTTCAGGTAAGAAGTGTCTGAGGCCAGATTTGAACTCAGGTTCACTACTCTATCCACTGGATCACTTACCTTTCCTAGTCAAGGAATTTTGTCTTTCAAATTAGAAAATAATACTACTGGTGAGGATTAATACTTCTGAAAATGTATATGGCAAAGAAAGCATTTCATCTTTCCCATATAATATCCATGTATCCTGCATGTTATGATACAGTAGGTACTTAATAAATGATTGCTCAATGAATTGAATTAAATGTTAAGATTATTCTTTGGGGGGCAGCTAGGTGGTTCAGTGGATTGAGAGCCAGACCCAGAGAGGGGAGGTCCTGGGTTCAAGTCTGGACTCAGACATTTCCTAGATGGGTGACCCTGGGCAAGTCACTTGATCCCCATTGCCTAGCCCTTCCTGTTCTTCTGCCTTGGAACCAGTACACAGTATTGAGTCTAAGATGGAAGGTTAAGGGTTTAAAAAAAGAAAAGACTGTCTTTTGTAGATGTCTCTGTCTGCCCTTTTCAGGATTAACTGTTCTTTATATGTATAATGTTCCTACCATGATTGTCCACTAGATGAGTCTCCCTCCCATTATTTCCCTACCAATATCCACAGCTTTTTAGTGTTTTAGGTCGTGCTTATATGCATCCTTAAAATATGCATTCTATTCTCTCTGAATATGACTGACCTAAATCTTTATTAATATAGAGCAACTGGTTTGGGCAACTTACCTATTTTGCTTAATTCAATTCAGAACTATGAGTTCAGCCATTGAGGCCAATTTGTCCCCACGTGGTTTCTGAACTTTGCTATTCATTATTAAATCGTCCTTCTACGAATGGGAAAGTTTTAGAGAAGGTTTTTTGTATGTTTAACATGGGCTGTACTAAGAGATAAATCATGTCTGAGTATTGGGCAGATTTATGTCAGCCAAGCCAGAACTGATAATAGAATCTACCCTCACTTAAGATGACTCAGTTTTTACTGGCATGCACCATTCTACTGGGTCCGCTGCCTTCTCTTGACTCATTCTAAGAAGGCTTTTCTCAGCTCCTGCATCTTCTTCCCATATCGTCCATTGGGTTGCTCAACTGGAATTTTTTTTTACCTTAATGAAAGAATTCCAAATAGAAAAATTTCTGAAGCCAGGGACTTACCCAAAAGAAGTTTTTATTGTCTTTCACTGTATATTCTTTCATAGAATTATAGAATTTTTAGATTTGAAAGTAACCTCAGAGACCACGTAGTCCAACTTCTTCATTTTATAGATGAGGGAAGTAGAGCCCAGAGAGTTTAAGTGATTTGCACATGGTCACATTCTAAGTAATAGGACTGGGATTCAAATCCAAGTTTTCTGAATTGGAATCCAATGATTCTTTCATTTCCCTTTGGTGCCTTCTTGCATACTTCCTGGATGTATATGTTGGAAAGTTCTTTTATTTTTTTTTAAAAGCATTCAACCTTTCCTCTAGTGATGGAGGGTGGGGGGGTTGACTATTTCTGACTTCCTACTCACTTGAGATGGCATGCTTCATTCCAGGCCAGTTGTCCTAGCTGTGCTGTGGAAAGATGTATGGGGTGCTCTACTCTCAAAGGACTGGGTAATCTTGGGGGATTATAGAATTTAGAAGTAGAAGGTACTTAAGGATCATCATCTAGTGTAGTTAAAGTCCTCATTTATAGTTGAGGAAGTAGAGGGCCTGAAGAGTGAAATAGTCTGGCCAAAGACAAACTATTATTAAAGGGAATGAGCCAAGATTCTAATCAAATCCATGTTCCTTGATTCCAGGATAGGCTCATTCCCTGATGCCACGTGTTCTTTTGTTTCTGGTATGTTTTTCTTATTCATTCCAGTAAGAGGAGTTGTAAGTTCTTTGAAAGAGCAGTTAGGTGGTGCAGTGGATAGAATGTAAAGACTTGAGTTCAAATCTTGTCTCAGACATTTACTAGCTATGTGAACCTAAGCAAGTTGCTTAACCCTGTTTGCCTCAATTTCCTCATCTGTAAAATGAACTGGAGAAGGAAATGGTCAACCATTCCAGTGTCTTTGCCCAGGTGGGATCACAAAGAGCTAGACATGGCTGAACAACAAGGTTTTTGAAGGCAGACACTGTACCCTTTGCTTCTTCTGAGGCTCATGTATTTCAGAGAGCAGAATGGTGACAGAATGAGTTTGGGGAGTCTCAGTTTTGAATCCCAGCTCAGCTCTAATGCTGGTAAACTGTGACCAAGTGGTGAAGTCCTTTAAGCTCTCTAGGTCTTATCTGTCTTGTAAATTATACAAGACTTTGAAAACCACAAAGCTATCCTCCAAATAATAGTTGTCATTTCTATAGTGCTTTAAATTTATAAAATACTTTACTTATAAAAGTACCATCATCCCCATTTTATAGATCAGATGCATAGAGGTTAAGTGACTTGCCCATGGTCGATCAGGTAGGAAGTAATAACAAGACTGAGATTTGAACCTAGGTCTATAGATCTAGGTCTACAGCTTCTTCTGCCATACCACACTACCTCTAATATTGGTGATACATTAAATCCTTCATAAATACTTGTTAAAATGTTATAGTATAAAGATGGTCTAAATTTGGAAAACACTTCTGTATAATTTTTGCAATTTTTAAAAAAAGCTCATTAGTTTGACTAAAATGATGTAATCTAATTAGTTTTTCAGCATGTTCATGGCAGGTCTGAGAAATATGCCAGAGAATATGCCAAGTGCCCTTTATGTCTTTATTGCAAGGAAGCCAATTAACAAGAGGTTATTTTGGACATTCACCTGGCAGCAGACTAGGTTTCATGTACACATAGAAAACAGACACACAGTTTTAGTCATATCCAGGATCAAATCTCATTTATATTTATAGGAAACATACCTAAGCAAGCTAAGAATGCCAAGCTTTGCTCCTGGATTGGATGGATCCTTGAGCCCTTGGAATAATTACAGGTTATCTCAAGACAGTTACTTCCTCCATCATTTTGGGAGTATATTCTCGGCTCTGAAGCTGTCTAACAGGGGAAGCAAAGTGCAGGCTATTTCTTGGCTGACACAAACAAACAAGCCCTCCACAGTCTGGCTACAACCTACCTTTTTTAGTCTTATTGAATATTACTCTCCTCACTTCATGTTCCAACCCAATTAACATTCCATCCTGTCTCTGGTCTTTGTTCTATAGACTGCTGGCTCTGCTTGGAAGATAATTACTCCTCACCTCTGTCTCAGATATTCCTACCCTGCAAGCCCCTCTCAACTCAAAAACCACCTCATAATAGACACCATCAAATTATCCCATTTCTAATACCTGTCCTCTTACCTCTGAATTTACTTTGGAATATCTATCTGTCTGTCTGTCCATCTGTCCACTGATCATCTGTATCTATCTATATCTATCTATCTATCTATCTATCCATCCATCCTCCATCCATCTGTCCATTCATCTATCTATCTGCCTATTTGTCTGTCCATTCATTCATCTATCTACTATTCATCCATACATCTAGCTATCCATACACACACATCTACAAGCATATATATGTATATATATATAAACATAACACATATTGATAGCAAAAATGCCTCAATATTTTAACTGTTTTATTAAAAAAAAATTTGCCATATGTGTGTGTGTTTGAGATGAGAGATCAGATCATAAATCTATATTTATGTATATATCTATGTAGTTATACATAGATGGACATAGATATGTAGATTAACTAGATCCATATATTGCTTATACTCATATAAATGAATATAGCTATAGATATGTCATCGTCATATATAATAATTAGGTTTAGCCAAACTATTGATCTAAACCTAAATATGTATCCATCTATCTATATGCACATAGTTTTTATGTGTGTGTATATACATATACACACTCATACACACAAACACATGTAGATGAATGGATAGTGTGCTTCAGATGAACTACATATTTTATTATATAATATAGCTAGATGGATATCAATCTATAGATTTTTTTTATTGATATGCAGGTATCCTTTCCATATTGTGGGGCTTTGGAATATAGTACCTCCATTATCTGAGAAATCTGCATAAAATTTTTTTGCTTTCTCATTCTCACAAACTTTAATTTTTTATTTATTTTAACTAAAAAAAGAAATTATGTGCATTTATGGTATTAAAAGGCAAAATATATTGATATTATACAGTAACATATATTTATTATTAATTTCTGACTTCCTAAAGTTTTTCTTTGTCATCTGCTGGTCTTCAACTGTTATCTGCAGCTTTGGCAAAACTCCCCCAAAATTCCTATTTGATTTCTTATACCAATCCATGATACATTGAGACTGTGATGGAGAAAATTGAGATGTGGAAGAGATATCTGTATTATTATTTGATTTAGATAGATATATGGGTAGAGATATAGGTTTAGAGATAGAGTCTGGCCAAACCAGCTTCATTATTGGTCCTCACATATAATATTGCTTCTCCCACATCCTCTATCCCTAAAATCTTTATGCTCCCAACCTCTGGTTTTGAAAATCCCAGGCTTTATTCAAAGCTCAATTTAAGTGCCATCTCCTATATGAGATATTTCCTACCAGCTGCTAATACTTATCCTTAACTTGTATATACTTTGTTCATATTTTATATATTATTTTACATTTATCTGCTGCTTCCTCTAAATGAATGCAAGGTTCTTGGAGGCAGAAATGCTTCAATTTTTGGAAAATTAGCCTGAATATCAATACAACACCTCTCAATCAATAGTAGGTATGAATTGATCTTAGAAGAACTAACTCACATCCAAGTGGAATATTAATTCCTATTTTTATTAGACAAAATTATTTTCTATGTATTTATTTCCTCCCCATAAATGCTAATTATGTTTTTCCATTCTTTATTGAGTGCTCCATTTTTTACATCAAGGGCATTAATTTCTTCTTTTTTCCTTTTTTAATTTTATTTGGTCAATTTCAAACATTATTCCTTGGTTACAAAAATCATATTCTATTCCTCCCTCCCTTCCCCCTGCCCTTCCCATAGCCGATGCACAATTTCACTGGGCATTACATGTGTCCTTGATCTGAACCTATTTCCATGCTGTTGATGTTTGCACTAGGATGTTCATTTAGGGTCTATATCCCCAATCATATCCCCCTTGACCCACGTAATCAAGCAGTTGTTTTTCTTCTGTGTTTTTACTACCACAGATTTTCCTCTGAATGTGGATAGTGTTCTTTCTCATAGACCCCTCCAAGTTGTTCAGGATCACTGCATTGCCACTAATGAAGAAGTCCATTACATTCGACTATACCACAGTGTATCAGTCCCTGTGTACAATGTTCTCCTGGTTCTGTTCCATTCGCTCTGCATCAATTCCTGGAGGTCATTCCAGTTCCCATGGAATTCCTCCACCTTATTATTCCTTTGAGCACAATAGTATTCCATCACCAGCATATACCACATTTGCTCAGCCATTCCTCAATTGAAGGGTATCTCCTCATTTTCCATTTTTTTTTGACACCACAAAGAAGGGGCATTCATTTCTGACCTAAATTCATTCTTAATTTTTTTTCTTTGAGAATTTTATTTCCCTTTTGAATCATTCTGAGGTTTCTTATTGTCACATGCTCTTTGGAGGTTCAGAGAATTCTGCCATTCATTAGTCACTGTTTGTTTATTTCCCTTCATTTTTATTCTATTTACCTATTATATTTTAATTTCTTTATGGTAGCTATGCTCATTTTTGGGTTAAGCTTATTTTATTCCAAAATTAATAAAACATTTAAGGGATCAAAACAAATAATGTGCCCAATAGGAAGAGACAAGTAACTATCTCTTTTAATATTTTCTCTCTCCCCACCAATTTGAGTTTTTCAAGGCAAATGCAAGTTCATAAAGATTCTCTATGGTAGTTTACAAAGGAAGTAGTTATAGTTAGTTTTTTTACCATAAAGAATAATTTAACATTGTGAATTAAAGGGAACATTACTCCTCCTGCAGAATCATCTAAGTATATGTATAATGTCAAAATAAATATATACTGGTTAAAATAAATCTTTAATTATGTGTCAAAATTTTAAGAGATGTAGGATATGTGTGGACTTTAGTCCTTTGGGGAGAAATGTCCAAAAGTTTGCTGCAGGGTGTCTTTCAATGTTTTTCACCATATTTAATTCTTGTAAGGAGCATTTACTCTTTTGAAGGGGCCTTAGACCTTAGAGGAAAAGGACCTGGAAATTGAGCTGGGACCAGTTTGACAGAGATGCTGAGGATCTCCCATAGGGGGACACCAAAGCAGTACTTGTAGCCCAGCCTTGAAGGATTTGTCTCATCTGTGAAGAAGGGAACCAGACAGAGAATTACCAGAACTATAAGAAAAATACTCCCAATTGCCAACAATATCAAGAAAAGGAAAGGGGAAAAATCTGTAAAACCCACATAGTACAAAAATAGTTTAACCCATAAGAAAGATCTTAAAATCAAATGTAAAATGTGTAAATGGTTCATTTTTAGCCTGCCTTATTCTTATTATTATCTTTACCCCTTTTCTTTCATGAGCAAAGGAGGAGTCATTCTCTTGACTCCTCTTATCTGCCCTCTTTTAAGAGTTAGAGGGAAAGTCACTTGTTTGACCAGTTGAGCAAAGGGATGGCAACTCTCTGACCCGAGTAACCTCCCAGATATGAGATCAGCCTCAGGTTAGTTTCAATTTCAATTTTCTGTTTCCTACATGCATATATATATATTCTGAGATACTTATAAGTCTCCTTCATCCTAAAAGAGAAAAAAAAAATAAAACAATTCTTTCTAGAATCTGCCATCCTCTCAAGCTATTGTCCTATAACTTCTTCCCTTCACTGACAAAAGGTCTTCTCTCATTGTTTCCACCTGATTTCCATTATTAATCCTCCCCTTTTCCTGGATGCTCTTTCCTCATTGGAGTTTTGAGGTCCAGCATTGTTGTCTTTAGTCTCTTCCTCCTTTTCTGATTACTCTTTCTCATCTTCTTTGCCACATCCTTGATGATTAGGTGTATTTCATGGGGCCCTATTCTGGGCCTTCTCTTCTTTCCTTAACCCTCAACTTTGGTGACTCCTGTCAGCAACCCATTGGGACTCAATTATAATCTCTATGAAGATGATTCCTTGCTGTACATGTCTATAACTCAGGTCAGTCCCTTAAGTTCCAGCAAGAAGAAGACAATATTCAATAAAGGAGACAAGGTGGGAACAATGAGAGTAGGTAGTTTTTTTTAGGAACTCTTTATCAGTGAAAGAAGAAGAGATTATTAGACAATGACTTTAGGAGATGATAGATTCTACTGAGGTTTTTAAAAAATTATTATTGTTGTTTTATATGGAAAATGGCCATATTTGAAGACAATAGAATAGGAGAGGAAAGATAGAAATTAAATATTAGAGAGAGATGGGGATGATTGGGAATCATCTATTAAGAGGATGAGATTAAGAGAATTTGGAACCTTGGTGAGGAAGAGGGTTACCCTCCATAAAAGAAGGTAGAATGGGGGGGGTGCTATAAAGGAATTTTAAGATGAGAGAGAAGAAATTGCTCATATAAAATTTTCTCTATTTTTTCTTCAGAAAACCATGGGATACCAAGAGGGTAGGGTTGGGGATGGTTGACAGTTTGGTTGTTTGGTTGGTCAGTTGGTCCTCTGATGAGAGGGTAGGAAGTGAGGGTGACATGTGATATGAAATGGAGCTTCAGAATTCTTAATGTGCATTTCTCTAATTATTAGTAATTTACAGCATTTTTCCTATGGTTGTTAATAGCTAAGATGCCTTCCTTTGGGAATTGCATGTTCATATTCTTTGGCCGCTCTCTACAGGGGAATAGCTATCATTCTTACATATTTGAATAACCAACTATTAATAAATCTTGGATATTAGATCTTTTTTTCAGAGAATCTTGCTGCAAAGCTCCCCCGCCTCAGTTAACTGCTCCTTTCTTACTTAAAAGCATTGATTTTGATTATTCAAAAGTTTTCAATTTTGTGTAATCAAAATAATCCATTTTGTCTTTTTTAAATTTCTCTGTCTCTTGTCTGGTCATAATTCCTCCCATATCCATAATCATAAATGGTGGTATTTTCTTCCTTGCTCATCTAATTTGTTTATGATTTGACCAGTTGTAGATATCTAGGATTTATATACATTGGGAGATTGTTTAATAAATTGAGAAATGATTAAAAGTTTTGGAACAAGATAATTACATTATCAGAATTTAAATAAGATTAGCCTCCCTCGCATTTACAATCAATCAATAACATTATAAACTTATGGAATTTGTAGTTGGAAGAACCATTAGAGGTTAGAGGGATGAGGAAACTGAAACCCAGAATACATTAGGTAGTAAATTACAAATAATAAAAATCAAATTAGAACCAAGGGCTTTTGACTTCAAATTTAGAATTTTTTTCTCACGAAAGCACACTGAAACCTTCCAGAGCACTTAATCACTATACCCTCAGCATTCAAAGCTCCCAAGCATCAGAGGCAGGATGAAATTGAGACAAAATTGTACTTCTCCTTTCTAAACTTTCTCAGCCTTCTCACTATGGAGAAGGAAGGATTTGATAAAGACATTCACAATGTCTAGAGTGAGCTTGCTAGAGGAAGATAAGTGTACTCAGCCTAGAGTCAGGAAGATCTGAGTTCAAATGTTCCTTTAGACACTTAATAGCTGTGTGGCCTTAGACAAATCACTTAGCCACTGTTTGATCCAGTCTTCTCAACTGTAAAATAAGGATGATAATGGTGCCTATCACCCAGGATTATTATGAGACAATATTGTTTGTTTGTTTTGTTTTGTTTTGTTTTGTTTTTAAACCCTTGCCTTCTGTCTTAAAATCAATACTAGGTATTGGTTCCAAGGCAGAAGAGTGGTAAGGGCTAGGCAATGGGGGTTAAGTGACTTTCCCAGGGTCACACAGCTAGGAAGTATCTGAGGCCAGATTTGAACCCAGGATCTCTCATCTCTTAGTCTGGCTCTCAATCCACTAATCCATCCAGCTGCCTCCATGTGATAATATTTGTAAAGTGCCTGGCATTTAATAAATTTAATAAATGATTATTCTCATTCTTCCTATATCCAGAGGAATAAACCAATAATGGAGAAATTTCAGGTCTTGGTGAAATTTTAGACCTTGGTGAAGGGAGTATTTTTGGTTAAGGAAAGCCTTAAATCATATCCAGTGACTCCTCTGAGCCTGTACACAGGATCTGTGTTTCCTGGGTCATATATGCATATACGAGCTACTTTATGGCTTAGTTTTAAGGCAGAGATGTCAAACACTTCTAAGTGCAACTGGATCAGATTAAAAGGTAAGTGGGGTATAGAGAGCCAAGCCTAGAGATGGGAGGTCCTGGGTCCAAATTTATTCTTAGATACTTCCTAGCTTTGTGACCCTGGGCAAGTCACTTAACTCCAATTGCCTAGCCTTAATTGTCCTTCTGCCTTGGAGCCAATACTTAGTATTAATCCTAAAACAGAAGGTAAGGCGTTGTTGTTTTTTAATTTGGGAAATATTTAACAAAATACATTGGACAACAATAAAACATAGATAACATTTTAAACTAAGTCAATATGTCATTTCTGGAGATCCTTGCTTATGGAGCCCTCCTCCCTATTTGAGTTTAACACCATTGCTTTAGGGTATCCTAATCAACTCCTTGCAGTCTCGAGTTTTCACAAGTAAAATATTTCTCACAAGTAAAATATTTCTCACAAGTAAAATAAAGAGTCAAAAACTACCATTTAGATTGCTTTCCTCACCCTTCAATACTGCATGGTCTTGATCAATGTCTTCAATGTCTTGATCAAAAGTTATAGCTTCTGAGTAATTTTCCTGATGCATCTCTTTTCAATCAAGCTTTCCTTCCATATCCTTTTAAAATGTATTTGTATTTTGTTTTTGTATTTGTTTAGCTTTTATTACTGCTCTTCTTATAGGAAAAATGGACATCTCGCTAGTCCATTCTGATGAGAGTGTAGGTGGTGCCTTGGCTGACCACTGGAAATGCCCTGGGGATGCTCTCCCACATGACTTGACTCTGGGGAACAAATTGAATTGAGTGATGGATGATTCCACTGGCAATTCGTGCTGGGGGATTGGGGAAGCCAGCTAATGGGATGGGTGCTGGTGCAAATTGAATCTTAGTGACTTTTACAAGGTAGGGAAAAAATGTGTGGTGAGAGTGAACAGTGATGCAAGGGGCAGGAACCTGCAGTGTTTGGTCCAAGGATTACGTGATTTAGAGTTGGAAGGGAACTTGGTGGCAGTCTAGCACAACCTCCTCATGAAATAGAAGAACAAACTAAAAGCCCAAGGGGTGAAGTGACTTATTTCATTCACTCAAGTAGTAAATTGCAGAGGTGGAATTTAAACCCAGGTCCAGGAACTCTAAATTCAGTATTCACACAACGTCTTTCTTTCTCCAGGTGTGATGTCATTAGCAATTGGTCCATAAACATTTATTACGTACCTACTATGTGTCAGTTACTGTTCTAAGTTTTGAGGTCACAAAAAGAGGCAAAAAGCACCAATCCCTGCCCATATGGAGCTTACAATCTAATGTGCTGAATGAGAAGTGTTTATGGGTGTTTGGTCAGTCCAGAGACATGGCTTGTACCACTCTGGAGGCCACAAAATGCATGCACCAGAATTAGATAAGCATGATGAAAATGATGGTGATGTCCACCCTACATGGTTCTAGATAGGGGATGCTAGGTGGCAGTAGATGAAACACCAGGAAATGGGCAAAATCTTAGTACTTACCTGGCAGGATTGTTTTGAGGATTGAATAAGATAATAATTATGAAGTGCTTAGCACAGTTCTTGGCACATGGTAACCACTATATAAATGCTATATAATTATACTTAGTTCTCATTTATTAGTAGGAGGCAGCTAGGTGGTACAATGGATAGAGTGCCTGACTTGAAGTTAGGAAGTCTCATCTTCCCAAGTTCAAATCTGGCCTTAGACACTAGCTGGGTGACTCTGGGCAAGTCACTTGATCTGTTTGCCTTAGTTTCCTCATCTGTGAAATAAATTGGAGAATGAAATGGCAAACCAGCATCTTTGCCACAAAATTTTCAAATTAGAAAAGAGTCACAAAGAGTTGAATATGACCAAACAATGACAACTATCACTACTACCACCACAACAACAATGGATTTTTAATGATCACCTAATGAAACTATGCTGAGACCTCAATACTATTCTACTGATTACCAGGAGAGAGAGCACACAATTATTCATTATTTCATTTTAAAGTCAAAATTCAAAAAAAGATGTCAGATATGTCTTCTCATAAAGTTTTCAGTTTCATTATTTTTTTTAAACCCTTACCTACTGTCTTGGAGTCAATACTGTGTATTGGCTCCAAGGCAGAAGAGTGGTAAGGGCTAGGCAATGGGGGTTAAGTGATTTGCCCAGGGTCACACAGCTAGGGAGTGGCTGAGGCCAGATTTGAACCTAGGACATCCCATCTCTAGGCCTGACTCTCAATCCACTGAGCTACCTAGCTGCCCTTCATTCTTAATTAAAATAAAATTCTAAATCAATATGGAAGCAGATTTATGGACAAAACTAAATGAAGGATTTTTCACAAATGTCTGGCTTGTGGCACATCAGAGCCCACACACAGTTTGTACCAGAATTGAAGGAATAAACAATATGAGATGGTGTCAGATCCATCCACAAGTCACCTATTTGAATGACTTATTCCAGACTTCCTATCCTGAAAGAATGGTTAGAATAAAATCAAATAATTAAGCATAAAGAAAGAATGTTTCCATCACAGTTATTGTGCTCTTCCAGAATGAAAAATTTTCTGGGCTGAAAGTGGATTAATGATTCCAACTGAGAATTCTTCCAATTTATTTTATTCTAACATTCATGCCAAAAAAAGAAAAAAATTAAATTCAACCAATTTGGCTCACTCGGCTCTTTGACTCAAGTTGTCTTGTGTGGCTAATGGAAAGAGGCTGTATTTTCTGCAGAAAAATAATTATGGGGAGTTTTGGAAATCTCCACTAATGCAAAAATACACATTTCAGAAAATCAGTCTGAATGCATTTCAGATCCCTTATTCTACAGATGTTCTTTGCACGAGTACGCGCACACACACGCAGATCCTTGGAAATAACTGAACAGTAATATGATCATGAAAGCCAACAGCAGGACAAAAATCTAATCCAGGACCATATGTGAGTTTCAGCAAGGTAGACTCAGATGGAGGTAAATGCTGACAAGCCAACTGATCCGCCCACCTTAAAAGCCACTTTTTCTAGATCTAATTCAGTATGGTCTTTGAAAGGCTCATGGGATTTTACAGTTGGAAGAAACCTTAGGGATCAACTATCCAACCCCCTTATTTTAGGAGATGGAGAAAGTGAGTAAGCCCTGGATAGACTAAATGATTTGCCCAAGATTTAATAGGTTGTAAATTAAAGAGTCAAGATCACACTCTAGTTTTCTCTAAGTGATTTATTTAATTTATTACTATTTGACTACCTCATGGTGGGATGATCTTTAAATTTGGTTGTCTTCACTAAGAGGACTTCTGTGAAGGTATAGATAAGTTCTGACTAAAGAGTAAGTGAAAATTCACTTTAATCTATCTTATTGATAGGACCAGAGAACATGCTTCATATCCCCGTCCAGCCATCTGCCTAGACCCTAAAGCCTACATAGTATGGGCATCTTGCCTTCTTTCCTTTCCCTTATTCCTATCCTCTAATCTTCTCTTGATCTTGCTCCAGAATACCAGAACAATAATTAAATCAAAATTATTTGGAAGTACAAAGTTCATAACAATCTATTGTCCTATGATTCTACTCATACTCTGTGATTTCCCAGATCAAAAATCTCTTCCCTGGCATGAGATTATTATATGTGTTATATTTTCCATTAGGATGAAATTTTCTTGGGGGTAGTGACTAACTCTTTGTATTCATATTAGTGGCATGTAGATGCTTTGTTGTTTAGTTTGGAATGAGAACTTGAGGGAAGGAAGGAGGGAAGAAGGGAAGAAGGAGATAAAGGAAGAAAGAAGGAAAGAGGGAGGGAGGGAAAAAGGAAAAGGAAGGAAAGGAGGGAAGAAGGAAGGAAGGAGAGAAGTAAGGAGGGAGGGAAGGAGGGAAAGGAAGGAAAGTAGGAAGGAAGGAGGAAAGGAAGGAAGGAAGCATTCTGAGGGCTTTTCTCCTCAAAACTTTGAGGGAGCAGAAGTCTGTGTCTGTGTCTCTGTGAGAGGCAGTTTCACTATTTACAGTTGTGGCAGAAGAACTACTTTAAGGAGGTTGTTATTGATTAATGTTCATCAATTAGCTTAGGTAGATAGATAGCCAATATAATCTTAGTTAGACAAGAGTAAACAAGTTAGGCCTGCTTTGTCAGGCAAGATGATCCTGTTCCAGAAGGCAGTTAGATTTATGGTTTCTTAGAAATTTAACATAGGGTTTGGATTTTTAGACATAGTATAAGGTATTAGAGCTATAATCTCACTTTCTACCCTCCTATTTCCTATCGTAACTTCTCCTCAGAATAAAGAGTTGTTTGTGGTTTATCAAACTGCTCTCCCTACTTTTATCAAGCCCCTACCCCACTTTTATCAAACTCCTACCCTTCACAGAAGAAAGGAAGGAAGGAAGGAAAGAGGGAGGGAGATAAGAAGGGAAGGAAGGAAGGAGGAAAGAAAGGAAGGAGGAAGGAAATGAAGGCAGGAAGGAAAGAGGGTGAGAGGAAGGGAGGAAGGGAGGAAAGAAGGAAAGAAGGAAGGGTTTATTAATCTTACTCTATACTATTTATTATGCTAAGTGCTTTACAGATATTATCTCATTTGATCCTCATAACCCTGAAATGTAGATGCTATTATTACACTCAGCTAGGAGTATCTGAGGATAGATTTAAACCAGGCCTTTCTGACTCCAGGTCCAATGCTCTGTCCCATCTGGTTGTCCATCCCACCTGGTTGCCCAGTAGAGGAAAATCCTGAAATCATCAAATGAACCTTTATCCTTTGAGTTATCCTAGAATCAAAGGGGACTTTTTGGTAAGAGGTCCTGTGGGCTCAGACCAGACGTCCCATGATGCCTTCACAGGGAATGAATAATTCTACACTTGACATAGTTTGGAAAATGACCCTGAAGATTAAATTCAAAACAAAGTTTCAATAACCTTTGCCTGACACTAACTCTTGAAAAGTCAGATCCTATATTCTTTTATGATTGTAAGTTTTCCCAAGGCATGTTCCAAACAAATCTAAGAATGAAAATTCACCAGATCAAGTCCACCATTATGTCTGACAGTACCACATAGGTTAATACTTTTTTAAAAAATTAAATTAATTAATTTATTTTTAACTTCTTTTTAAAAATATTTTCCCATGTTTACATGATTCATTTTCTTTCTTTCCCCTCTTCCTCATTGCTCTATAAAAATGTTATCACTTGATACCTATTTCCATATTATTCATTTTTGCTATCAAGCGATTTTTTTAAGGCCTAAACCTCAGATCACATCCCCATATATACATGTGATAAGTGATGTCATATGTTTTGCTTTTGCATTTCTACTCCCATAATTCTTTCTCCCAATGTGGTCAGCATTCTTTCCCATAAGTCTGGGCTTGTTGCATTGCTACTCCATTACACTGGATTGTTCACATAGGTTAAAACTCAAAAGACCAATACTTAAGAAGTTCTCCTCAGTCTATATCTATAACTTAAGTAAATTACCAAAATGTGCCTGGGATATACTATCATAATCTATAAATCTAGGTTTCCTAAAGGTCCAGGCTTATAGAAAATGAGTTATAGAAAATAAGGCAGAAGTGATTGGGTCCTGTTGAAAGTTCTAACAATCCCTTCCAAACTGATATAGCTTTTCTAAAGTTTAAGTGGTCAAAATATATAATTCTAAAAGAAGATTTAGATACGATTAATGGTCCTATTAAAGACTGATCCACATAACTGAAATGAAAATGCAAATCAAAATAACTTTCAGATTTTACATACAATTAATTTCCTAAAGATGACAAAATTGCTTATAGCCCAATATTTGGAGAGCCTATGGAAAGACATATACTAATAAACTGTTGATGAAACTATAAACTTGTCCAACCATTCTAGGAAGCAATTTGGAATTATGGTAAAAAAAAATGTCACTAAAGCATTCATACCCTTTGACCCAAACATTCCATTGGTAGGTATATACTCTAAGGTGGTCAAAGATAGAAAGAAATTACCTATATGCATTAAAATGCCTACAAAAACTTTTATATTTATAATTTTTTATTTGTAAAGAATGAAAAACAAATTAGATGCTCATATATTCTTAAATAGCTAAATATATTATAATATATGAATGTGATGGAATATCATTACACTGTAAGAAACAATGAATATGAAGACTATAGGGAGCCCTGGAAAGACATGAACTGATGCAAAGCAAAGAAAGTAGAACAAGGAAAACAAAATATCTGATCACTATAATAAGGTAAACAGAATGAATGACAATTGAAAATCTAATCTAATTATAATAACTAAATTTGACTTCAAGGAAGAGATAAATGGATAGTATTTGTGAATGTATGTGGGGAGGGGTGATATAAAAGTAAAATACTCCATGTACTCTTAGAATTGATGGATATATTGATCAGTTTTGTTGACAATTAAAATTTTCTTTTTTATTCCTTTTGATTCCTATTTATTTTTTGTTTCTATGGGTTATCTCACTGGGTAGGGGAGGAGAAGGAGGGACATATTTGGAAATGAAGATGATATTAAAAATGAAAGATGGCAGTAAAAGTTAATTTTTGAGTTGACTAATTCCTGCTTTAACAGAAATGTTAAAGGGCTCTGCTTTTCTTTCCAAATACCCTGCTTTCTCTCTTTTTCTCCTGATTACAATGAGTCAGAATGATGTGGCTAGGAGGCAGATAACTGTTGTCAATAAACACAAGTAGGTTGTCTGTTTCCATGTTTTTCCATCACCTAAAAAAGCAGGATAAGCATAAGCCATTTGGTTGGTATTCCTATATTCCTAGGCCATACTGAATGTTGTGGATGCTCAATTGAGTGTGTTGACATGAGGGAAGATAAATGAGCCATTTGAGACCTCATTGAGTTGGAGTAGGGCCCTTTCTGGCTGGCTTTTCCTCTCCATCTGCATTCCACTTTCTTGGGTACCTCCCTGGGGAAATCTGCTGTGTTCTGCTACAGGGCATCTGCGTCAAGAGATAGGGACACACTGAGCCTGGGAAGAGGGATTATGTGAAGGTATAGTTATTGGTTATGTGAGAAAATTCCCTTCCCAGTTCTCATTGCTGAAGGAGCATGGGGGAAAGGGAGCATCATGTTTCCTCTGTGGTCCCTTGACTATCAGTCAAACATGCATAGATTGTGTTAATTATTATGCAAGCCACTTTTCTGGGTGATGGACATATAAAGAGTGATAGGGCATAGGGCTGCCCCCAAGGGGATTGCAGTATAAGAGGGGGAAAGTCACAGACACAGATAACTATGGGAGAATAAGGCAAACACAAAGTCCAGGCAAAGGGCTCTGGTAAATTTGAGGAAGGAGAGATCACTTTTATCTAAGAGGTTGGAAAGAAGGTCAGGGACAGCTTCATAAAGAAGATGGCATTGGATTAGATCAGGAAGGAAATTGGCTTCAACAAACAGATCATAGGGGCAAGGGATTGAGGAAGAGATACATTCAGACAGGGAGGTAGAAATGTAATGAGTCAGACATTCTAGAGTCAGTTAGTCAAAAAGCACTAATTAAACACCTACTATGTGTCAAGTATTGTGCTAAGAGCAAAAAGGCAACAGGAGATGGGGTAGTTCAAATTGACTAGAATACAGATTATATGAATGGATGTAATTGTAATTGTTTTCCTACTTAAGAGGACCAAAATGACATCAAAATGTCAGGGGCAATACACAGTGTGTCTGACCATGGCAGATCAAACCAATAAAGCTCATAAGATTCCACCACAAGCCGGGCACAAATAGCCCATATGAACATTTGGGATGATATCTCTAAATTTGTGCATCTCAAATTTCCTTTGAGCTACTACAATTCTGCTTTGCCCATAGAGCACATATATGATACCAGAGTTCTTCAGAGAGACCTTGAGAGTGTTTGTATATCATTTCTACTGATCTCTGTTTAAGCAATTGCCTTGTGTAGGTTTTCCATAAATAATCATTTAGGCAAACATATGTTTGCCATTTGAACAACATGGCCAGCCCTGCTCTGTGCAGTAGAATTTGAATGCTTGATAGCTGAGCTTCAATGGAAGCAAAATAAAAAGGCAGGAAAGGTAGGTTGGAACCAGAGAGAGGAGGGCTTTGAATGGCGGTCCAGATGCATTCTCTATTGGCAATGGGAGGCTCTGGCTATTTTATTTTTCTCCCCAATACATGTAAAAATTGTTTCCAACATTTTTCAAATATTGAGTCTTGAATTCTCTTCTCTCTTCCTCTCTACCCCCAACACCTTCTGCTCTGAGATGGTAAACAATCTCATATAGATTTTAAAACATGTATAATCATATAAACTATTTTTTCTTATTAATCTTTTTTTGTGGAAGGAAGCTTGAAAAAATAGGAAAGTGAAAAAAGTTTACTTTGCTTTGGATTCAGACTTTACTAGTTCTTTTTCTCTAAAAGCAGATGGAATTTCTTTTAAAATCACAAGTCCTTTGAGATAGTTTTGGATCATTGTATTGCTAAAAATAGCAATTGTTATTCACAGTTGTTCACTGTTTTCCTGTCACTGTGTACAGTGTTCTTCTGGTTCTGCTTATTTCACTCTACTTCAACTGATGTAAGTCTTTCCAGGTTTTTCTGAGCTCCTTTTGTTTGTCATTTCTTACAGCATAATAGTATTCCAGTAAAATCATATGCTATATTCCTAGCTGTGTGACCCTGGGCAAGTCACTTAACCCCCTTTGCCTAGCCCTTACTACTCTTCTGCCTTGGAACCAATACATAGTATTGATTCTGAGTAAGGGTTCAAAATAAAATAGAATCATATACTATAACTTAGCCATTCCCCAATAGATGAGGATCCTCTCACTTTCCAATTCTTTGTACCAACAAAAGGATCTGCTTTAAATATTTTTTGTACATGTAGGTCCTTCCCCTTTTGGTTTTTTATCTCTTTGGGATGCAAATCTAGTAATAGCATTGCTGGGTCAAAGGATATATATTGTTTGATAGCCCTTTGGGCACGTGTCCAAATTTCTCTCCCAAATGACTGAATTAGGTCACAACTTCCCCAACACTCCATTACTATCAATTTTTCCCCATCCCTTCCAAGTTTTGTCATTTCCATTTTCTGTTACAATAGCCAATGTGATCAATATGAGGTGGTACCTCAGAGTTGTTTTAATTTGTATTTCTCTAATTAATAGTGATTTAGGGCATTTTTGAAGGACTAAAGAGAGTTTAAATTACTTTATTTAGAACTGCCTGTTCCTTTGACCGTTTATCAATTGGGGAATGACTTGTATTATTATATATTTGATTCATTTCTCTATGTACTTGAGAAATAAGATCTTGATTAGAGAAACTCATAAAATTTTATGTCATTATGATTGCTGTATATTGCTGTCCATGCTATTTCTCCTTGCTTAATATCTGACCTCCACCTCTCCCAATTTGTCCTCTTTTCTATCATCTCCATCCCCCTTCTCTTTTCCCTTTTCCCTTCTTATTTTCCTGTAGGGTAAGAGAGATTTCTATACCCTATTGAGTGTGTTTGTTCTTCCCTCATTGAATAAATTCCAATGAGAGTAAGGTTCCCATGTTCCCCTCCTCACCTGTCCCATATTCCTTTCCACTCTAAGAGCTCTTTCATGCCTCTTTTATGTTAGATAATTCACCCCATTCTATTTTCCCTCCTCCCATTGTATTTCTTCTTTCTCGTGCCTTAATTTTTTTTATAACATCCTATCACATTCAACTCATACCCTTTCCCTCTGTCTATGTAAACTCTTAACAACCCTAATTATGATAAGGTTGTTTGGATATTGATAATCACTTCCCCTGTAGGGATGTACACAGTTTAACCTTATTGAATGCCTTGATTTCTCTTTCCTGTTTACCTTTCTCTTTGCTTCTCTTGAGCTCTATTCGCTCTGGTCTTTTCATCAGGAATATTTAAAAGCCTTCAGTTGTACTGAATGCCCATTTTTTTCCCCAGAAGGATTATAGTCAGTTTTGTTGGATAAGGGATTCTTGGCTGAAGTTCTAACTTCTTTGCCCTGTAGAACATCATTAGACTGTAGCTTCTTGAGAGCAGAGATTGACTCTAACCTTTCTTAGTATCCCCAGCAATTAGCAATAGGTATAGTTTCCTGGGGGCAGCTGGGTGGCTCAGTGGATTGAGAGCCAGACCTATAAACAGGGGAGGCCTGGGTTCAAATCTGGCCTCAGACACTTCCCAGCTATGTGACCCTGGACAAGTCACTTAACCCCCCATTGTCTAATCCTTACCACTCTTCTGCTTTGGAACCAATATACCATATTGATTCTAAGGAGGAAGTTAAGGGTTTAGGGAAAAAAGCAGTTGGTTTGTAATAAATGTCTATTAGTATCACTTGATACCTCTATTCATTTACCCAGTTTCATACCTAAAATCTTGTTGTTATAGTTTACTTTTGCCTCTCCCCTCTCACCAAGCCAGTTAGCGGGTATTGCAATTGTTTGCAAATGTGTTTCATTTTTCTCTTTACTCATTACTATCCTGTCCTGTGAAATAAAAACAGCATAACTTCCCCCCAAAATCAACAAGGAAACTGAGGCACACACAATTAAGTGACTTGTCCAAGCTTATACAGATAGTAAGTATACAAGGACAGATTTGACTTCAGATCTTCCCTACTCTATATCCAATGCACTATGTTGCTGCCCTACTCTTTAAGCCTTAAAGAGGCTGCAGTGTCTGATTCAGATCCTTACATAGTATCTTACACAGAGTCAGAATGATCTTTTGCTTAATATATTGATTTGAAATGCATAGGTCTTGTAGTTTCATTATTCTGCTTAAAATAGTTCAGTGGCAGATTATTGGCTACTAAACGTCAAATTCCTTAACCTGGCATTCAAGGCTTTCCACAATCTGGTCACACCCTACCTTTTCAATTTTATCTTATATTAGTTTGTATACTCTATGTAGGAGCTAAATTGGATCCCTTGCCATCTCTTGTTTTTGTTTATATTTCCCTGCTCCCTATGTCTGGAAAGCCCTTTTCCTTTTCATTATATTGCTATTTCACTCCCATTTTTTCCCTTTGTGGTTTACCCTAGAATGTAAAGAATTAATTCTAAAACAAAACAAAACAAAACAAACCTACCTCCTGTCCTCAGGATGCTTATACATCCCCACAGCTGATAATAGTTCACATTTCTATAGTTCTTTAGAATTTATAAAGATCGTTCCTCATTACTTAGAAGCTAAGGCAGGGGGGAATATCTAGGAGGGAAGAGGATAGGGGGAATAAGGAAACCAACAAATATGTACAAAAATACCTATTTTTTCCAGATTCTGTGCTTTGTACATTATAAATACAATTGCATTTGGGACTCCCAGCAACCCCAGGAAAGAGGTGCTATAATTATTTCCACTTTAAATTTGAAGAAACTGAGGCAGGTAGCAATTAAGTGATTTACCCAGCATCATAGCTAGTAAGTGTCTGAAGTTAGACTTGAACTCAAGTCTTCCTGATTCCAGGTCTGATACCTACTGTATCACCTATTTCTTTACTTTTCTTTTCCCTTCATCACCTTATGAAATGGGCAGCACAAGAATTACTGCCATTTTGTGAAAAGAGAATCAAGGCTCACAGGGAAAAGCTAATTTTCTACTTCACAAAACTAATTAGTGGAAAAAGCTGGGATTTGAACCCATCTTCAGCTAAGTATCCTGGACACAAGATAAAATACTTAAAAATGATATTGCCTGACTTTATGGAGCTCACATTCTGCTAGTGGTATCAGTCTTGGCAGGCTGAACTGTCAATTATCTACTGTGCCAACATTATTACTGAACATGATCATAAAACTTGGCCCCACTCCCTTTTTTAGGATGGGGAGGTTTGCTTTCAGTTCTCTCCTGGTTTTTCTTTTCAAGTCCCTGTTTTCTAGGGATGGCAGCTAGAAGTTTGAAAGTCAAAGTAAGCTGCAGTCTTGAACTTTTTACAGCCTCTTGTCTCAAGAGGAAACTTTGATATTAATTTCTTTATTCCTATAATGTACTCTATACTCATTTGATTTGATTTCCATTTTCCTAGTTTGAACTGAGAAAATTCCAAATCCTTTTATAAAATTGCAAAACTTTGTGTGACCTTCATTCCCAATATGCAGTATTGGAAGTGATTCCAAAGACCATCTGTTTTTTAATACATTGTCAAACGCAGATTGAGAAGAACTTAAAGTAATACTATTTGTAGCAAAATCCATCTTAAAAGTGGCCACAGTTGGCATTGGGAGAAATGGGAGGAAGGGAAAGTTAAAAGCCACGTGGCTGTCTTTCCTTTCATGAAGCTTAGATATAGCAAGGGAGTGAGCTGGATAGATATATCTCAATTCTCCAGGAAAGCTTAGGGGGAAATCTCTAAATCTCTCATCTTAAGATCAGCCCCATTCCTGCATTTCAGATGGCTGCTGGCCAGCTTTGGAATTCTATTATTCATTTTTCAGGGTTTTTCCCATGTCATTTAGGAACAATGATACCTGAGAGCCTTCATTCAACTCAATTCATAATAGCAGAGTTTAGTTTATTAGCTCTAGCTGGGGATTGTTAAATTTATGGTTGGACTGAATATTTAATTGGTCTCCAGGGATTTATTTTCTAAATCCCAAAATGAATTACCAAAGTAAAATTGAATTTATGGTAGTTTATTTTAACAATAGAGGGAAGATATTAAGGAAGAGAGAAGAGGAGAGAGGGAAAGAGAGAGAAAGAGAAAGAGAGAGAGAAAAAGAGACAGAGAGAGAGAGAGAAAAAGAGACAGAGAGAGAGAGACAGAGAGAGAGAAAAAGAGACAGAGAGAGAGAGAGACAGAGAGAGATTGAGAGAGAGAGAGAGAGAGAGAGAGAGAGAGAGAGAGAGAGAGAGAGAGTTTCCTCTGAGCCAGGTAGAAATTCCAAGGTCCAAGTAAGGGGAAAGGAGTCTCAAGACCATGGGCCTTTCCCAGCGGCTCATGCCTCCAGAAGGGGCAAGGAAGGAAGTCAGGCTTTACATTCACCACGTTGTCAGTTCAATTAGCAGATTCTTTTATCAGCCTCAATTCCAAGTGACTCCCTTCAAGTCTGTCTTCACTCCAAGTCTGAGTGTCTTTCCTCTGTGTGTCTCTGTTTCCACTTTTAAAGACCTTTTTTTCTTGTGTCACTTCCTCTAAATTTTTACATCTACCAATCACAGCTGACACTCCACTCCAGGTCTGCCCACTCTTTCACACTTGGGTTACAGACCTCCCACTCAATATATGAAATGGGTGTTCACACCTTTTTGTGGTTAAAATCCAAAATGGGTAGATCTCCATACTCAACTTTAAGTACTGTGCTTTACACTTTGGGGATTAAAATCTAAAAATAGACAGGGGATTATAACTTAATCTTCACAATCAAGGAAGAGCTAAGTACCTTCATTGTTACAATCAGGGGAGAGCCAAATCCAATCTTCACAATCCCCCCTCATGATCATTGGGAGACTAGTCTCCCCATTGATCATTTAACATAATCATCTTGTAGCCCTAAAACCTTCTAACTACAGATATATACAATATTTTGCTTTCTCAAAGGAAATTACAATAGTTAGAGATAAGAGGGAAATAGAAAAGAGAGAAAGAAAAACCAATGTTTTGTGCATTGACAAAAAGTCAAATTAGGGGGCAGTCCCCTTTGGCATAAAAGTGTGCATTTACAATAAATGTTCAATCCCCTTTTGTTCAATTAATTGCACCCAAAAGTTCATTCTGGATCTTCTTGATGCAGTGTAGGTTTCTGCAAACATCTTTCTTCGAAGAGTTAATTTTCTGGGTTCAAGGAGTTAGCAAACTTCTTTTCCTGAAATTCTTCTCAAACAAAATTTTAAATCTTGGATTTTTAAAAAATAAAAATATAATTCAATCCCCCCTGAAGAGGGTGTTCACCAACACCTGGATCAACTCAAAGTGGTTGAGTTATGGGTGTATGAGTCAATTATCAAAAGAAAAAAAAAAACAAAAACATAAAAGAAAATAGAGGGAAAAATTAAGCTTTTGAGAGAAATAAAAAGTCAAAACCAGTATCAAAATATCAAAAACTATGTATATAAAATTTCTGAATTAAAAAAGAATAAATTCATAACAGGCCCTTGTTATTATGGTCCAATTAAAGTAAATTTCTATCCTACAAATATGCAGGGGGAAAATGCAATTTGTTAATTTATCTCCCCTCTCTCACCAAATTAATTGTCTAGTCAACAATGTGATGATAAGGAGAATTTCTTATTTAGCTAGGCTAGTCATCACATAACTTTAGCTAGGCAGCTAAATGGTGCAATGGATGGAACACAAGTCCTGAAGCCAGGAAGACCTGAGTTCAGATCTAGCTTTAAATGCTAGCTGTGTAAGCTAGGGCGAATCATTTAACCTCAGTTTCCTCAACTTTTTGTTAGGGACCATGGAGTGTGAGTGGTAAGATACAGCCTCTGTTCTCAAAGAGCTTAGAGTCTGGTCAATTATCTTTTAGCTTAAGGTGGGAATGTATTCTCAAGAAGGGTACTGTTACCTGTATGATGAGGAAGAGTAAGTATATGATCTTATACTGGAACAGACTGGTTTCTTTGATTAGCTAGTTTGATATGATAGATTTTTTAAGATGAAATTGTTGAATGGAGTTTGATATATTGGGATAACAAATCAGCATACTATGCATTGAGAATGGTGGAAAATAAACCATTTGGGAATGATGCCCATTTTGCTTTGCATTGGATCATGTAAGTATTTTCAGATTTTTCTGAAAGCATCTTGCTAGTCAGTTCTTGTAGCACAATAGTATGCCATCACTAACATATACTATAATTTGGTCAACCATTTCCCAATTGATGGACAACCACTCAATTTCCAATTCTTTGCTTCTATAAAAAGAGCAGCAATAAATATTTTTGTGCAAATAGGTCCTTTTCCCTTTTTAAAAAAATCTCTTTGCAATACAGACCTAGTAATAGTATTGATGGCTTTGAAATTGTACACAATTTTAGGTGCTTTGAGTGTAATTCCAAATTGCTCTCAGTAATGGTTGGATCAGATTGCAATTCTACCAACAGCATCTCAGTATCCTAATTTTCCTGTGTCCCCTCCGATGTTTATAATTTTCCTTATCTGTCATATTAACCAATCTAATAGAGGTGAGGTGGGCACCTCAGAGTTGTTTTAATGTGCATTTTTCTAATTAAAGTGATTGGGAGGTCTGGGAGCTAAGTCACTCAGGGGTTAGAGAAGTACCTGGAGATGGAGGACCTGGGTTTAAATCTGGACTCTGAAACTTCTGAGTTATGTGACCCTGGGCAAGATATTTAACCCCCATTGCCTAGCCCTTACCACCCTTCTCCCTTAGAACTGATACATAATATTGATTCTAAAATTTCTGTTTTCAGATTTTTTTAAGTAACTAAGAGGATTTTTTCATATAACTATAAATGGCTTTGATTTCTTCTTCTGAAAACTACCTGTTCATATCCTTTGACCATTTATCAAGTGGGGAATGACTGAGTCTTCCTGACTCCAAGCCTGGTAGTCTATATATTGTCCCCCTCACCCCCCCAGGAGCTCTTCATAAAGGCAATACACAGGGAGGTCTGATCCTCCTTAACAGAAGAACTTGGGGATTTGCTGGTGCTTCTGAAAGCAGTTTTATCCTATAGGGTTCTGCAAATTTTGGGGATTGAACTTCTTGCAGATGGCAGCAGCTTTGAGAGGTGCCTACTGAAGTTTCCCTGTGTTCAGATCCAGAAAAATGTGTGGCCCCAGCTTCCTTGCTCTTGGTCAGCCAAAATTGGAAAAAATTGTGCCCACTATTGAAGGTGACAAGCTTTGTGTAGAATGTCAGGCAGATCCTGCAGGTAGTCTCCTGCTAGAAACTTTGGACTAGTGTGACAGCATCCATTTTCCTTTTCTTGAGTATTTTCTTCAGTCTCAATTGCCCGATTTCTAAATCTCTCTCTTAAGACACCTTAGGTCTCTCTTCTTTTCTTAGAAAGTAGAAACAGTCCAGAGAGCCAGGAGAGATGCCTGGAGATTGAACACAGGACAATTTGGATGGAGCATGGGCAGAAGGTAGTGGGACAGAATAACTTGGGAATATAGGTTAATGCACAAGATATGCCACTACAGCTGGAACCCTAAGCAATGGAGGTCATCAAAATAATTTTGCTTTTTTCACAGTTTTGTCAAGTGCCACTAGAATTCACTGTTGTCTTTATTAGGAAATTTTTCTTAGTTTCACAATATAGTCTCCAATTAAGATCAAACTTTTCTCCAACTTCACTGGGAATTTTTTATCCCTGCTTTGATAGGCGATATGGGACATTAAATTAGAGCACCAGTAACCCTCTGCCACTGATTTCATTCTGTGTTATAGGATCTGAAGTGTTGCAAATTTCAAGGAATTAATGCTTAAGTACATTTTTACTGTGCTTGTAATTTTTTCCTAAATGATAAATAGATTTTTTAGACACACTTTTTCTAAATGGTAAATGCTGGAGAGGTTGTGAGAAAATTGGAACACTAATACACTGTTGGTGGAGGTGTGAACTGAGACAACCATTCTAGAGAGCAATTTGGAACAATGCCCAAATGGCTATGAAACTGTGCAGACCCTTGGACTCAGAAATACAAGCACTAGTCTACATATTTTAAAAAAACTAGAAAAAAATCACAGAAACCAGAATTTATTGTGCAATTAAGCTGGCCTGATTTTCTCAGCAGTCATAATAATCTCCATAATTCATCATTATATTTTAACATTTAGACATTTAAAAACATTATTACATGCATATAAAAAGTTATCATGTGATTTCTTACTTAAGATATATGAGTACAATTTTTCTCAATATCCTAGAAAAGCACAATTTTAAATCAATGTCTTCTTTCTAAAGAATGGATCTTAGAGAATAAAAAACTATGCAATGGAATAAATTAATGAAGCCTAACTTATTGAGTGCCTTTTACACATCAAATATTATGCCAAGATACAAATGCAAAAATGAAGATATGAACCTGTCCTCAAAGAGATTAGATTCTAATAATGGAGATGGCACATGGAGAAGAATGAAAGGATATTTCAGGGCTATGATGTTATGGAGTCATAAAACACTAACATACAAATTTCAGGAGCAATGAGAGTTTATTTGATTCACAAAACTGGAAAGGGTAGAAGGGTGTAGGGAGACAGTAGTCATGGCAAATGGTGAGGGAATGCCTGGAGAATGGATTGGATTGTGTCTAGAAATAGGTCTAGGTGTAGTGAGCAATTGAAACAATCACCAATCAGAGTAGTGGGGGCCTCAGAATGTGAGTTCCTGGTGTAAAAGGGTTAAGTCCTCTGGGGCTTGTTTTCCTGTCTGACAAGCATGGTAGCTGATTAGGAGATGCACAGATGCCTGCAAAGTGAAGAAGAATCAGAAGAAACAGTTCAAATATCCTCAGCTCTGATAGTAACAAGCTGTGTGAACCTGAGAAAGTCAATTTAATTTTCTGGAGAATGGACATACTACTACTTGCCCAATTTCTGCAGTATCTAATTTTGAAGAGAGAACTTTGCACATTTTTTGCACATTTTTACATTTGAAAAATCCTCAGAAAACACCAAGTTTCTCCTATAAATGTATAGAGCACTCCATTTGTTTTTATTAAAAAAATAACCTCTTGGAATAAGTGTTAATTAATTTTAATAGTTTTAAATAATTTTCATTCCATATCAAGAGATTTAGAATAAGTTCCTTAGAACATATCTGGGGGACTCCCTGTGGTAGATTTAGGGGACAGTAGTTGCTAGTATTTATGGGTTGCAATTGAACGGAGTACCCATATCAGTAAGACCATAAATCTATAGTAACATTGGAATTAATGAAGAATTATGACAAGGAATATGATATTATCTGAGAAGACAACATAATAATACATAGTACAGTACAATATGACATAGCATAATATAAACAATTACAATAGAAAGGAAAATGACAAAAATGATATTTTGAAAGGTTGTCATCACCAATTTTTTGGTTGTTTTCTAGATCCGGAAGTGTCTTACACCACTGGAATGAAATCTACTATTTTGTGGAACATCTGGCCCATAAATTCATAAGGTGAGGAAGATATTTCGGCTTGCTTCATCTTATGATTATAAATGAGTTGTTAGCTTTTTACATTATGTTCTCTGTAGAAATCAGACGGGGTAATGAAGCCAGATGCTTTTATTTCCCTTTCCCTTTTGGATTTCAATTGAAGTAAGATCCATTAGTTTTTAAAAAAACTGATTTGTTTTTGGATTTTATAGCTGGGGAATTTTGTCAGCTCAAAAAGCACTTCCTTCAAGACTGACATTTCTGAGATTTTCAAGGGAATGCCTCAGTTAATATTTAATTCCTCTAGGCAAGATAATGGGCTACTTTAGAAAAAGGTGCTACATTAAATTTGAAGGGACTAAGAGGTGAACTATTAACTATTGCACATCACTGCACCCAAGGTTAGTCATGGGCATTTTAATAAAGATGGTTCGTGAAAAGAGAGCCATATTTGATATCAGAAATTTGGTATGAGGCAAACTTAAATTACTTGAGAAGCAATTATTTAGGATGCAGTCTCCTGCATTTCAAACTTTAGAGGCCACTGATATTCCACCTTTATCCTTTGAACTGAAATAGAGGTTCCCTTGCATACCCAGTGATTTAGATTGAATTCAGTCAGTACTTTCTTAACAGTGGAATACAAGTTGGAGTATAAGGAGTCAGGGCAAATTCTGCTAATCAAGCATTAGGAGTTTTGTTTTCTTTTCTGAATTGAGCAAAAAAGAAAGAAGCCTACCCCTGATTAGGGACATGGATGTTAGGGTGAAGAGGATTCAGAAAGTAGTGAAGCTCTAAAGATACTGAAAAATGATAAAAGATTCTGATGGTCCGAAAAATATTTCTTGAGTTATATAATAGGAGTGGTTAAACCATAGGCTATTATTTAAGTTTTTTTTTTTTTAACTGACGGGAAATTTAGATATTGCCTAAATTGTGCTCCTCTAAAATTCCTTGGGTCTCTAAACTAAGGATTAGAAGGATTAAGTAATTGGCCCAAGAATATATAGACAGTTAGTAGAAAAGTTAGAGTTCAATGCTGTGTCTTCTGACTTGAACCCTAGAGTTCTTTCCACTCTATGATGTTGCCTCTCAAGGAAATTGAATTGAGCCTTAGTGTTGCATCTCATATTCTTACAGAAATGGAGTTGAAGCATTTGATGATATAAAAAGGTAAAGAAAGAGATCACATCTAGAAGGCATAGTTTAAAACCTGATCAGAATGAGGTTTTGAGATCAAAGATTTAAGAGGCTATGTCAGTAAAGTGGAGGGATGAGGAAGAGGATGGACAGCATATAGATTAAGTAACAGCAGGATAAAGAATGATCTGACCTATACATGTTAGCCTTAAGACATTGCCCCTTTAAGATGGCAGCATGAAAAAAACCTATGTTGAAAATTGTTATTATATGTAATTGGGAAAAGAAAAACTCTGAATAAAGAAAAAATAAAATTTTAAAAAGATAACAGCATGCTAGTCACCTTACTTCCTCACTCCACTATGTAACCACCTCAGTAATCCTGGACACTTACACATCATCTATTCCAGTTTCCTTCTTGATGCAGGAATCTTCTAAAATATCCCTACTAAGTAGTCATCCATTGTCATAGAAAAATATTTTTTCTCTTTTTGAAGTGAATGCTTCTGGGTTAAGTTTTCATATAGTAACATGTATCCCAAAACCAAGATGAGCCTCGATGTTTTGTTTTCTCTGTGGTCAATAATTTTTAGCACTTTTATCTGCCATTGGTCAAACATTAGTGGTAATCTGGGTTAACAACTTTATAATGAATTTTGCCTGTTATGAGCAGTCTCAGCATAAAGATTTAGACAAAGAATAAGAAGCCTTGAATGCTTGCTATCTTTTCTAATATATTTTTCTTCCCTTTCCAGCCCTCAATTGAGGATGTCATTTATAGTGTTCTCAACTAGAGGGTCGATTCTAATGAGGCTAACTGAAGACAGGTGAGAACTTTGCCCATTTTCAAAGCCCATCTCTTCCAGGGCAAGCTTTGAGGTTTGATGCATGAGAATTTACAAACTGATTGCTACCTTTTGATTTGAACTAAGGTGGTGAGGTCTCTGTTTTAATTTGATCTCCAGATTTTTATTTTATATGTATTAGTTTGTTCCTACTAATTCTCCTAAAGATCAATACACCTACCACTGCTTCCAAAAGGCTTCCTTTGATGAACCTTCTCAACAGATTCAGCCCTCCTCAACCCCTCAAGCAGCCCTCATCATCATTCTAATCACCTACACAACATTTTGCATTTTAGTTATCGGTCTCTTATTCCCTTACTAGACTTGAAGCTCCATGAGGGCAAAGTCAGTTTCCTATCCAAACTTTGAATATCTCCCAGCATCAAATCAAACACAGTGTTCTACACAGGATAGGTACTTAACCAATATTTAAATCAATCAACTTTTGCAAGTCTACTTATTTTCATTTAGTTGGAGTCCTTACTAAGAAGTGATCCTTCCCAAATTGGATTTATAATTTGGTCTACTAGTTAAAAAAAGATGGCAGCAAATAAAATGTTTTTAAATGGCTGCATTTTGCTTTATGGAGTCAAGTCTTGCTTCTGTAACTAGCAAATGATAAATGAAGGAATTTCCCTAGATTATGACATGTTGTTGGATGAGCTAACCACTATTTTAGTTCATCAGCATATATTGGTTACAGGCAAGTGAAACTGGATAAAAATCTGAGTTTAGAATTAACAGAAAAGGAAAAGAGGAGGTTGGATCACTTCTATATATGTGCAGCAGTCTCAGTGATCCCAAATAGTTCTCTGCTGGAAAAAAACCAAACTTTAAAAAATCCAATATAGCTTCCTAGTAATGCTTTGTGTCTGTGAACCACTGAAGACCACAAACCTTGAAAGATCAAATGTTTACACAACTCACAGGGCAATATCAAATTACCAATGAAAGCATGAACAATATTTGTATGGGACATTCCATTTTAATATATTTTAGACAAACTTCCCCTAAAGCCTTACTCTGATACCTCATCATTGCATGGAGATGACCCCCAGTTCGATGTCTGTGTGAGTGGAATAAATGTTTTTACAAGTCCTTCCAAGGTATAAAAACTTTTAAGTATAACTTTAGCAATTATCCCAGAACCAATTTAATCAAATACAGAGAGGCTCATCACCAGGTTTTTCAGAGGTGATGACATTTTCATCATGGTACCTAATAAAATCACCAATTAAGGCATATAGGGGTGACAATCTGCCTCTGTAGAAGGAATATAAATATACCAATGTTGCTGAAAACATGTATCCTTGAAGTATCAGAGTATCTCCTATTAGAAAATCTCTGAAACCTTTTCAGCTATACGTTTCTATACGTGTATCCAAAAAGCCAATTTCAAAAATATGAGATGGGGAGGGAAAACATAGTTAAGTAATAATTCATCTGAAAAATACCTGGTAGACCAATAGCTTTATGGCAATCAACAGTGTGACTTGGCACCCAAAGACATAGTTAATGCAATCTTTATTGTTGTTCAGTCATTTCAGTCATATCTTAACTCTTCATGACCCCATTTGTAGTCTTCTTGGCAAAGGTACTGAAAAGGTTTGCCATTCCCTTCTTCAGTTCATTTGGAAGCTGAGGAAACTGAGGCAAACAAGGTTTAGTTTAAGGTGCCACAGGAGGATTAGTAGAAGGATCAAGAAAGGCTTTTCTAGGAGGAAAAAAGATGTAGAGACACATGACAACCATACTGAATTATATGAAAGGTTATCACAGGGACAGAGGACTAAATTTCTGCTTGACCCCAGAAGTTAACACTAGAAGCCATGGGAAGGATTTGTAGAAGGAAGCATTTCACCCAAAGGTTAAGATATTTTTTTTCTAATAATTAGAGTTACTCCAAAAAACAGTGAACTATTTTAGTATGTAGTGAGTTCTCCATTCCTGGACATTTTATTGCAATGACTAGATAACTACTTATCAAAGATGTTTTGGGAGGGATTTCTGTCCAGATCAGGGCTGCTTTAGATGAATTCTGAGGTTCCTTCCAAGACTGAGGTTTGGGGGTTCTTTATTTTTTTACCTTTATTTTATTTTAGTAAATTTCCACATAAGTTTTCCAAAGTTATAGGAGTCATTATGTCACCCTTCCTTCTTCCCTCTTCCCTTCCCAGAGTCGACAAGCAATTCAATCTGGGTTATACATGTATTATCACACAAAATATATTTCCATAGTATTCATTTTTTGTAAGTGAATAATCATATCAAGCCAAAACTTGAGGATTCTTTAATCTTCACAATAACAATCATGTATAGAGGAGAATAGGTATTACTTCTGTTTGATAAGTGATAACTAAGGTATGATCATATGGAGTCTCATGCCTCCTTATTAGAGTTAAAGCCTCTTGTTTCCCAGTTTAGCATTTTCTCCACTATACCCTTTTTTCACACCACACTGCTAAGAATCTGGGCCTTCTAATTACTAGTTGAGGGGTTTTTTTTCCTCTTGTACTTAACTAACTTCTATTGAATAGAGAATAATAAAAAGAAAATATATACTGTAAGGTTCCATTAAATCAATGTCTCTCCAAGTCTTTGAGTAAGACATTTCCAGCTATATACAACACTATAGATCTCATCTGATTTTTATTTCTTTGTGGATGCCTATTCTGTGGGAATCCTGGGGGCTGAATGCTGAAGAGTATTCCCTCATCTCCTGTACCCTTGTCCAACCCTCAACCAAGTTTTTCATGTTCATCCCACTCTTATCCACACACAGCAGGAGTTTGGCAAAGCAACAAAACCCATTAATCATCAACAAATACTTTAAAATGTTAGATGCAGAACTAAGAAAGCATTATATACCGTAATGGAAATATTGTTTGAAGAACAACTTGTATATGTCTACCTCTACAGAAAGAACTGAGAAATAGAAATAAGACATAGTTTTACATATATATATATATATATATATATATATGTATAGTTGTTGTTGTTGTTCAAATGCTGTCTTCTCTAAATGGGGAGAGAGGAAGGAGGGAAGCAGTTTCCTGTTTATTTTAGTGTAACAAACAAAAATACATCTAATTTTAAAAAAATATTAGATGCATTGGATCCCTGAGAGGATAGGAATGATAAATTCCACTCAAAATATAGAATTCCATTCAGATATAGAGATTTCTGACCCATTTGGGTTTGCCACACTAGTGGAATTATTATTGTCTTTAGAAGCCATGGATTTACCATGCCTTTGTTTCATTATTCTCAGGTTCTTGTACCAAGAAATTCAGTTACTAGTGGAAACAGTGTTGATTCTGGACTGGATAATAGCCCAATGACATCATTTGCCAAAGTCCACACAGGTTTCAGAATCAAACAACTGACTATCCTGGCTAATGAAATGTAGGCCAATTTGTAAACATCTCTGCTATTCAGTGAAAAATTCCAAAATGTTACTAGCTCATTAATAACATTTATACATGAACTCTCCTACTAGAAAGTATTTCTTAGAGGGTCTTGCTATCATAAATGGGTGGACTTTTAATAATAACTCACATTTATATGATAATTATAATAGTTCACATTCATAATGCTATAATCTTTTCTTTAAAAAGTTCATGTCTTCTATCTTGGTATCAATTCTAAGACAAAAGAGTGGTAATGGGTAGGTAATGGGGATTAAGTGACTTGGCCAGGGTCATGCAGCTAGAAAATATCTGAGGTTAGATTTGAAACCAGGTCCTCTCAGCTCCAGACCTTGGACTCTATCAACTGGGCTCCCTAGCTGCCCCATGCTTTAATCTTTTCCAAGTAATTCCCTCACTATAATCCTATGAAGTAATCAGTACAAATATTATTACAACTTCATAGTTGGAATTGAAGATGAAAGAAGTAAACAAATTTGACCAAAGTCACAAAGAGAACAGGGAACATTCCTGATCTTAAACTCAGGTCCTCTAAAGGAGCCTAAATCATGTAATATTTCTGCTCTGTCATATCTTTAAGCTTTTCTTAGATGCAAAGATGTAATTGTTTCTCCCATTGGAAAGAAGAAAGGGAACAGGAATTTTTAAGCAGCTCTAGGTTCTAGGCACTGCGCTAAGATAATAAGATATATATTATCTTATTTGATATTCATGATAACTGTGAGATGTATTATCCCCGTTTTGCATTTGAGAAACCTGAGGTCAACAGAGGTTAAATGACTTGCCCAGGGTCATACAGCTTAAGATTTGGAGACCTAGTTTGAATTTAGGATCTTCCTGACTACAAGCCCAGTGGTCTATACATTATGTTGCCATCTAGTTGCGTCAAATCAATTAGTGTAATGCCATGGTGGTGAACCTATGGCATATGTGCCAGAGGGGGCAATCAGAGCCCTTTCTGTGGGCACACACACCATCACCCCAGCACAGAGTTAACCAGAGTTTGTTACTAGAAAGCCAGAGGGACACACGGCAGGGCTGCTCCCTTCCCTCTCTCCCCATTATGCCTGAGGACATTTCTCACATCCCCCATCCCTCTAAAAGATTTGCCATCACTGGTGTAATGCTTTTTTTTCAGTGTTTTAACATTGGTTATTTCTTTTGGTCCATACAAGTTGTAATCTAGGTAATGTTGATATTATCTTCATTTTGAATATGTTGAAACAGTTTCAAAGCTGTTATGATGAAATAAATACCTAAAAGCTGATAAATCTTAATTCTACCTTTTCTCCTGTCTCTTTTACATTTGAGGGATTAATAGGCAAGAGATTATGTTAAAAATGAGTAAATCCAAAGGAAGGCTGAAGCAATAATCTGCCCCCTAGGATTATTAAAAGTTTAGTTGCTATTAAGTAAACAGAGTCATTAAATTACTTACCAGGGAATTGGCATTTCCACTGAAAGAAATATTTATCAAATCATTTCTTTTTAAATTGTTCTTCCTGTAGTATTTCTTCGTAATTTTCTATGTCGAAATCAATTGTGGCTCAAAGAACCAGGGGATAGCTAGGTAGCACAATGGATAGAGTGCCAGGCCTGAAGTTAGGGAGACTCATCTTTCCAAGTTCAAATTTGGCCTCATGGGCAAGTTACCTAACCCTGTTTGCCTCAGTTTCCTTATCTTTAAAATGAACTAGAAAAGGAAATGGCAAATATCTCCAATATCTTTGCCAACAAAACTCCAAATGGGATCAACTGAACATGACTGAACTGACTGAACAATCACAAAAGAATCATAGAGGTAGAAGACTTAGAGGCCATCTTTTTGTCTCTTCAAGTTCCTGGCACAGTGCTCTGTAAATAGAAGGCATTTCAATCAATGGCTGCTGAAGTTGATCTAGTCCAGACCTCAGTTTACAAATGGGGAAATAGAGGCCAGAGCCAGTAAAGAACTTGCCCACAGTCATATACTTAGAGAATGGCTGAGTTAGATTAGAACCCTGATCTATTGCTTTTCAGTTCAGTGTATATAAGGTCTAAGGACTTAGAGTTGAAAAAAATCATTGAGATTACTCAAATGAGGACCTTAAGGTTCCCACACTTTAGAAACTTGTGGCCCATAGAGGTTAAAAGACTTATCTCAGGGCACAAAATTAGTAAATAGCAGAGCTGGTATCCAAACCCAGGTCCTTTCCTTCTAAAGCCTAGTGATCTCTCCACTGTCTGGGCTTGTTGCACTGGTCCAAACACATACAACACATGTTACACAGCTATCACATTGAAAAAATGCTATGTTTTTTCCTATTCATACTGTGAGCAAATGCATCCCTCTTCTATACCCATCTCCGTTTTTTCTCTCATATCCAACCACCCTATTTTCCCCATCTAAGTGAATATTCTCTTATTCCATCCACAAATTCAAGTATAAAGAGGATCTTTCAAAATGCTTACTAGCAGTTAAGAGCAACAATAAGAATTATGAGCTACAACAGTGTATATATACTAAGTTACAAAGTCTGGGACTCTTATCCCACAGCCATCCCCTCTTTCTTTCTCCTACAACACAGTTCTAAAATCTAAAATCTAAGATCTAAAAATCACCAGTATGGAATTACTCAGTCAGCAAGCTTTATTAACCATCTACTATATAACAAACATTGCACTAAGTGCTAGAAATACTCCAACCCCCCCTCCCCCATAAAAAGGGCAAAAATGTGAATGTGGTTAAAAATAAGTATAGAATTAGTAGGTAGAGTTAATCCAATGATGGTGAACTTTTTAGAGATCACATGTCCAAACTGTACCCTAAAGCCACCTGTGAGTCCCTTATTACCCTAGAAAGGGAGGAAGTGCTCACATTGGGCTGCTGGGCAGAGGAGTGGGGCATGGGAAAAATGTCCTTGGACACAGTAGAGAGAAAGAGGAGAGCAGCCTCCTTCGGCACACAGAGGCACACATTCCATGGGTTTGCTAACATGGAATTCTAATCCCTTCCCACTTTGTAATTTTGTTTTCTTTTTGTGGAATGTGACCATACTTGGTCTTTCTCATCCATAAGAGTTTTAGCCTTCTTCCAAGAAGGCCTCCTGATGATTGTATATCCTTCTATTGATTTCTGAGAAATCAGAGTTTACAATGGAGAAAATGCTGGATTTGGTGTTAGGACAACTGTTAAAACTCTGCCTCAGACACTTACTATCTGTGTGACCATAGATAAGTATCTTAACCTCTGTCTGCCTCAGTTTACTCCTTTGTAAAGTGTGAATAATAAGAGTACCTAACCCTCAGGGTTGTTGTGAGTGAAGTACCTTAAACATTTTTTTTAAATTTGATTATGACCTATGATACCATGTATAGCTAGGTGGTACAGTGGTTAGAATACCAGGCTTGGAGTCAGGAAGACTCATCTTCCTGATTCCAAATCTGGCCTCAGATACTTACTAGCTATATGATCCTGGGCAAATCACTTAACCCTGTTTGCCTCTGTCAAATAAGCTGGAGAAGGAAATGGCAAACCACTCCAGTATCTTTACCAGGGAAATCCCCAATGAGGTCATGACTAGTTAGGCATGACTGAAATAATGAAACAACAACAAATTATTCTTCTGGGGCTGATGTTTCTGGTGGCCACCCTTTAAAGGTGGTACCCTTTAAAGATTCTACTCATGTATGGTTGAGAGCAAAACTAATAACTTTATAAGAACTCCTGAAGTTTATAAAAATATTAAAGCTACTATGCTTTTTATCCTCTTGTGAATTACACCTGAAGGGTATGTCAAAGAAGAGTTTCAGAGGATCCAACACCCTTTCCATAAGACGGGACAGTCAAACTTTGATGGTTTTAATTGGTTCTTCAACTTAATTGCTCCTCTACTCTGCAGGGAGGCAAATTCCACTCATTTACTATTGATTGTGATTTCCAAGTGAGGGCTGTTCTCTGTCCTCAGAATTCACTTAAATTAGGTACAGAGCATCAATACTCAAAGAGGCAAACATATGTGGATTTATTTCAGTGCCCAGAGTCTGAATGTAGAATGTCTAAAAATTCTTGAGAGTCATTTTATCATATCTTCTCAGTAGTCAGGAGGAAGCTATCAAAAGCTTCTGAGGCATTTCCTATATGTTTTTTTTAATCCTTAGCAACCACTCTAAGACAGAAGAAGGGCAAGAGCTAGACAATCAGGACTAATTTTCCCAAATTCACACAGCTAGGAAATATCTGAGATCAGATTTGAACCCAGGACTTCCTGACTCCAGGCCTGTACTCTATCCACTCTACTACCTAGATTTCCTACAAGTTTTGTTAAATGTAAATTTTAGGGCTGAGACTGAATATTTAATTTACTAGTCACCAGGGATTTAAATTCTAGATTACAATGAAATACTCAAGTCAGAATAGAATTTTATGGTGGTTTATTTACAATAGAAGTAAGAAATTAAGAATGAGGGAGAAAGAGAAAAAGAGAAGAACTGCTCTGGCCTGGCCTGAGCCAGGGGGAGTTCAGAGGCCTCAGCTAAGGGACCTTCCCAGAAGATTAAATGTAGCTCAGCTTCTAGCCACTAGTCCTCCAAGATGAGGGGCCTCCTTGGAAGCTGATGCTTTCAGAAAGGTCAAGGGAAAGGGAAGTCAGCCTTAACACACCACATGGTTGCCTAAGGGAAACAGTCTCAGGACCCACACTCCACCAAGTCAAGTTCCATTGCCAAAGTCCACAAAAGCCCCTCTCACAGGAAGTGATGAGAAATATAAAGGCAGTTCTTTACATCACTTCTTCTATCTCACATGTACCAATGGTGGCTTAAACTTGGCTTAGGACAGCCCACAGGGTCAGTCAGTTGTTTCTGATTTGTCACTTGCAGGTCACAGACCATCCTCCCCCACACTTAATCCTTAAGTGGGAGTATATACATTCCTTATTGCTAAAATTCTAAAGACTAAGCAGGGTGGAATAAATCTAAAATTCACAGTTTTAATTACAAAATTATAAAAATCTTAGCACTGAAAACCTTTATGGGTCATTTGTCCAACTCTTGCTTGAAGGACACAGTTCCCTCCATAACATACCTAAAAGATGGTCCTCTAATCTGTTTATGAAGACCTAAATGAGGGAGATTGTATTCAATGGCCTCTTAATCTATGACCCTATGACCTTGAATGATGAAGAATTCATTATGGATTCAGCACACTTCATTTTTGGACAGCTCTAATTCTTAACCTCTTTCTTTTATTAAGGTTAAATCTATTTCCCTGTAACTTCTGCTCTTTGCCTATTGTTTTCACCTCTGTTGTTAAACATAGAAAATCCAATTTTTCTGTCATATGACTTCTGTTTAAATATTTGAAGACCATCATTATATTTGTCACTGAGGCTTCTCTTTTCTAGATGGAACATCCCTAATTCCTTCCAATGTTCCTCACATGTCATAATTTTTCACAAACAACCTCTAGACATGTTTGCAGTTTGTCAATATGTGTAAAAAACCTGTGCTGCCCAGGTTGAACACAAGTATTTTAGTTGTGGTCTTAGGACAATACCCAGTAATCTCTAATTCTGGAAATAATAATAGCAATAACAATAACCAGCATTTATATAATGCTTTAAAGTTTGAAAAACTTTTCACAAATATCATTACATTTTATCCATTTAATTATCCTGGGAGATAGGTGCTATCATTATCTCCATTTTACAGGTGGGGAAAGTTAGGTAGAAAAAGGTTAGGTGACTTGCCCAGTCATACAACTATTAGGTATCTTAGACAGAATAAATATCTTAGACAGATCTTCTTGACTCCAGGTTCCACTCTGTCTACTACACCAACCTGCCAATTATACATTTATGAATGCAAAGTAAGATCATTTAATTTTCTGTGGCTTCAATATAATACAAGTGATTTGTTAAACTTTCATTCCACTAAAATCTCTGGGTCTTTTAAAATAATCTTCTGTTTAGTTATTTATCCCCTATATTTTATTCTTATAGTTTATTTCTTTGAACCTAAACATCACATTTCACACTTATTCCTTTTAAATTTCACCCTACTTGAATTTGCCTTTTTGTCTATCCTTTCAATTTTTTTATCCCAATTCTCTTCAAAAAATATCAGTTATTCCTCCAGTTCCATGCCACAAATTAGAGACCATCTTGATGCAAATAATTGATATAACAGACTCAAGACCAGTGTCTTATGGCACCCACTAAAATATTCCTCCATGTTTATATTCATTCATTAGTCACCATTCTGGGATAGTTTGTAAACCAATTTTAAAACTACTTATATATACCATTATTCAGCCCACATCAATCCCATCTATAAGGGTAAAGATTCAGAGAAATTACATCTGCAATATCATTTTTTGTTTTATGTTGTTTCACCCCATTTATGTTCATCAAAGTGTCAATTTTCTAGAGAATAGACAGTATATCTCAATGTGGATGTAAAGTCAGAGGAACTAATTTCAAATTCCAACCATGCTATTTACCTAATTATCTTGGACTTTTAACTTTTGTCAGCCTCATTTTCTTTATTTGTAAAATGAATGTGGGAATTCCACTAAAAATGAATTCTATTAAAGCATGTTGTACAGATCTTTCAATTCTAAATTTGTCATTCCATAATCTAATTTATTTAATATCACTAAAACTCCTGTTCAGTTCCTTTCTCTTGCCTCCAGTAAGCAGTACCTCTGTCCAGGGTACTGTACTTAAGAAATAGCAAACAAATAAATTGCTCTTTGTAAATGCATTTAAGCAAATGAACAAATGTCAATATCAGAGAGCAGAGATTTATTGAATAATATACTGAAATCTAGATAAATTCAAATCCATAGTACTCCTGACCTCTTCATTAGTAATTTCATCAAGCAATTCTGTCCTCCTCCAAAATGATATTCGATTATACTGTTTTGGCTTATTCTCAATGAGTCATGAGTCCAAGCTGAATTATTTGGATAACTTGTTTCACTTCACAAACTTAATTAAACAAAAACCTTCTGAAATTTTGCCAGGAATAAAAGTCAGATTCACCAACCTAGCATTCCAAAGGTCCTTATTACTCTTTTTTTAAAATGAATTCAATTATATCTTACTCTCTGGCAAATGTCTTATTTTCCATGAATGCTCAGAGATACTCTATAGCCATCCAAAAATCTGGTACAAAAATACTTTTAGTCCTCTGGGATCAGGGGACTGGAAATCACAAAGGACAGCCACGTGCTTTCTTCTCATCTACCTTTGTGCTCATTTTTATTCTACTCTATTCAACTTAAAAGAACATCCTCCATGATTAGATGAATACTTCAGCACATGAGCAAGGACTGGGATTTCCTGATTGTTGATACCTTTGGTGTGAGTTTCATTGTGTGATGCAGACAACTTCCCTCTAAGTCATTATATATGCTTTTATGAACTGTTGGGCAAAGAAAAGGGAAAAGAGAAAGAGAAAAAATCATCCCCTGGTGTCTTTCCCCTCAAAGGGATAAAATTTTCCTCTGGCGTCAAAAAAGAAAAGGAAAGAAAGAATAAAAACTATACTCTGGTGGTCAGCTTTCTAGAGAGAACCCCTCAGTCTTCAGCATGACTGGTCCTCCAAGAACAGACACATAAATCTCCTCTGGGTAGCTCCTGCCATTGCTGGCATCCTACAGCAGTTCAGGGTCCCCTCAAGGTCAAGTCAATTCAGCATATGTTTATTAAGCACCTACCTCCTATGCTCCAGGAATTGTGATAAGCATCTGTGATTAAATAAAGGTAAAAAAAACAATTCATGCTTTCAGGAAAAATGCAAGTATTAAGGGCTATGAGAAAGGGCTTCCTGTAGAAGATGGGCTTTTAGATGAGACTTGAAGGAATCCAGGAAGCAGAGGTGAGGAGGAAGTCAGGGGAAAATCACTAATTGAGGGATAAAAGTATAATATGCAAGGAATAACAAAAAGGATAAGGTTATTGGATCACAGAGTACTTGGGGTGTGAGGAGACTAAGGTATAAGAAGACTGGAAAGGTAGGAAGGGATGATGCCTCCCCACACCCAAGAGGCATTGAGGAAGATTGTAGTGGAAGTAAGAAAGAATAGTAGAAGTAAAATTGTAAGTCAGATCCTTATAGTCAAGAACCTGGGGATACGGAGGCCAAGAGTGATGAGACAGTAAATTTGAGGGCTTTATTTGAGGAGGACCACACCTTTCAGGCACCTTGGGATAAGAAGTGGCTATTTACATGACCCAAGGAAAGGGGACAGATCCCAGAAGTGGACATGTTGGGACTAGGTAGTTTAGGGATAGCAGCTGGGTAAAGGAAGGGTATGCACTATGTCCAGGGGAGGAGGCTTTCTGGACTTCATATAGAGAGTTATGCTAAAGTCTTTGTCCCTGATCAGAGAAGTTGGAACCTCCCACTCCTAAAGGGAAACAAGAAGATATATATTAGGAGAAGGAAGGGCAACCTTGGTAAAGATTAGAAACTTTGCTATATGAGTATCAGTATAAGCAACTGGGGCTATTTAACCTAGAGAATATAAGACATAAACATCATAGACATTGATATTAAGGAAACCTAGAATCCATCTACTCTAACCTTCATTTTCCAGATGAGGAACTGAGGCCCTTAGAGGTTAATTAATTTTTCCAAAGGCACAGAGGTAGAGAAATCAGGATTTGAACCCATCTCTGACTTCACAGCCAGGATTCTTTTTCCTGAACTCCACTTGGCAGGAAACATGGGAGCTGTTTTGAAGCATTTAAAGGGTTATTATACATATGAGGTTTTACATGAATTCTGCTAAAAAGCCCTTTTCAAACCTTAAAACCCTAACTAAATGTGAATTTTTTTCCTTTGGAAAGTAGAATGAGATGTAGTGGTAGGAATTTGCAGAAAGGTAGATTTCTGCTTGTTTTCAGTGTGAAAAAACAAAACAAAACTCATTTTAATAATTAAAGCTGGACAGAAGTAGAATGAATTGACTCAGGAAATGGATTCATAGATAATACATTTTCTAGACCTTGGAGCTTCACAAATATTATGTTACTTAATCTTCAATAAAACAACCTTGTAAAGTGGATGCTATCATCATCCTCATTTTACAGACAAGGGAACTGAGCAACAAAGAAATGACTTGCCTAGGGTCACACAGTAAGTGCCTGAGCAATTTGTGAACTGAGGACTTCCTGATCTCAGGTCCAGTACACTATGCACTATGGTGCCAATTAGCTGCCTGTCAAGTAGAAGACAGATGACTCCTTGTTGGGAATGTTATATGGAGGATGGTGGGACTTCTCTTTAGTTTATGGTTTGGACCAGATGATCTCTGAAATTCCCTAGATATTGGAAAGGCTGAAAGACAGAGAAACCTTGCCCAAGTACATAGTTTATGTCAATGGTTCTCTATTACCTATAGTAATGATTCAAAAACTTCTCCATGGTGGTAGAACTCTTCAGTTTAATAAGACTTTAACAGAACTTGTGTAGTAAAAATCTTCTAAAAATTATTCTTCCTAAGAAACAATAGGAGGGTCATTCAAAACAAGGAGGGAATGTTTCAGGTTTTCTTGCAGTGTGCAGTTTGAGAAACACTCACCTAAAGGACCAAAAACAAATTCCTCTGCTTAGATTCCAGAGCTCTTACAACCTTATTCTAATCTTCTGGTTGTAAAGTTATTTTTCAGTTGTATCTGACTCTTCATGACTATTTGGGGTTTTCTTGACAAAGATAGTAGAGTAACTTGCCATTTCCTTCTCCAACTCATTTTACAGATGAGAAAAGTGGGGCAAACAGGGCTAAGTGACTTACCCAGAGTCACATAGCTAGAAAATGGCTGAGACCATATTTAAACTCAGGAAGATGAGTCTTCTTGACTCTAGGCTCAGCACTCGTACCACTTCACCACCTAGCTGCCCACTGTGCCACTTCTCTTCACTACTCCAGTCCAGAACCACATCTCCTCATTCAGGACAGTCCATCTTCATTCTCCTTGCCTTTATCCAAAGCTATCTTCTTTGCCAGGAATACTCTCCCTTCTCACATTGGTTTCTTAGAATCATCAGTTTCTTCCAAAGCTCTGATCAAATGCCACTTTATAAAAGAGGTCTTTCCCAAAACCCTCAGCCTCCAACTGCTTATATTTTGGATAATCTGACATGCTTGCCTAATTATTTCCCTGGGAGGATTTTGTAAATTCTTTGAAGATGGAGACTGCTTCATTTTTGCCCAGTATCTAACACAGTACCCAATTTATCCAGATCCATAATTAATTCTTGTTGATTATTACAAAGCCTCTCTTTTCTCTTCTGGATATCAACCAGTGCATGTTTGTAATTATTCTTTATTAAAGCTTCTCAATCCTCTGAGCTTACATCTTTTAGTGCTTCAGGCCATGGAATAATGCTTACCTTTTTATGAATCTTTTGAAATCTGCTCTCATGATGTATGGCATACGTGTAAATTTCTGTTTGGCATTCCCTTTCTTATCGTCATGAATTCCCAAAGTACATGATGGTTTCCACTTCATTAATGGGTTTTTCATTGTTAGTCAAAATCAGTTCCAGCCTAACAGTTGTCCTCGTTTCTCCTTCCTTCTAAAAGATGAAATCATCAAAAAAGCAAGTCAGGAGTTTATCAAATGCTTTGCTTTTTAGAAAGAGGGGACATAGAGAGAGTGAGAGACAGAGAGAGACACACACAGAGAGACACAGAGAGAGAGAGAGACAGAGAGATAGAAGGAGAGCTATAATCTTTTAAAAATGTTTAAAGAATTTTTTACCTAGAAAATGTTTATAGAAGTATGGCACTATTTATTTCATTAACATGATTCTTTAGGAATATTGGTTTGAGAAGGCCATGCATGTCTCAAAGAAAGCAATATATTTATTGGCATTTCATAGAGGGGTCTATGCTATTAAGTGCCTTGCTTAATGTTTGCTAATCTTGAGAAGTAAGAATTGTTGGATCATAAACTTGGGTAGAATCTAAGAGGCTATTCTTGGGCAACATTTGGCCATCTTTGGGGCTCTTCCTGGAGCTTGCTTTCATTATTAATGCCACTGGGGGAAATGATGTATCTCAAATACAACTCTTGTTTCCTGGAGCAGATTGATTAAACCATGTCATCACCAGAACACAAGCTTCTGAAGTCCTTCTGAGATAAAAAGCATAACTCAGATATTTAGTACTTGAAAGCAGTAGTATTCATTCCTTTTGAAGAAACAATGATAATATAACAAATGGGGGGAAAAGGCCTACTTGGAAAGAATCAAGAAGACATAAGTTTTGGGGAAATGTCCTCTGTGCCTCCTTTGTTCTTTCATTAAAAAATTGTCATTGGGTACAGAACAGTACAGAAACATCTGGTGAGATATAAATCTTCAGTGACTAGCACTGTAGACTAAAAGCATCATCCAACTTTTCTGCTTGAAGACTTTCAGTTATGGAGAACTCATTACCTCAAAAGTTGGCCCATTTCTTGTTGAGATAGCTCTAATTATTAAAAAGTTTTCCCCCACAGGGAGAAGAATTTTGCTTTTCTACAACTTTTACCTATCAGTTTTTGTAAAGCATTCTGGAGCCAAGTATGATCCTTACCCTCAAGGACTTTCTACTCTAGTTAACAAGACTATATAGACATAAAAGTGATCTCTTAGCTCTTTTTTAACTCAAAATCTATCAGTCAATTAGTCAAGTTCCAGACACTATGCTTGATACTGGGGTTATAAATATTAAGAATGAAACAACTCCTATATCAATCTCTATTTTAACCTATATGTAAAACTAGAGGCAGAATAATCAATAGAAAAACCTAATAGATTTGGAGTTATTTGATTTATAGCTGGAAAGGACCTTACAGATTCCCTGATCCAATCCATATAGCATACAGATGAGGTTTTTGTAGTCTACAACAGTTAAGAGACTTCTCCAAGGTTTCATAGATGGAAAGCAACAGAGCTGGGATTTGAACCCAAGTATCCTGCCTCCAAATCCAATAGTTTTTTTTTTCTATCTAGTCAGGAGATCTGGAAATAAAGTCCTGGCTCTATCACTTTTCAATAATGTAAATTCAGTCAAATCATTTTACTTTTTTAACCCTCAATATTCTCATCTGCAAAATAGTGTCATAATACTGGAATTCTATTAGCTTCAAAGGATTGTTGTGAGGAAAGTGCTTTGTAAACTTTGGTGATTCATGGGTACATATATGAAGACGTGTATATATGTAAATATATATATCATGTTATGCCAAACAATATGGTAGAACAGTTGTTAAATGATAATTATGACCACTAGATTATCCTACTCAGTTTTGCAAGTTCCCATGAAGATAACAGAAGCTTATCAACATTTTAAAAGACTTTTTTCTCCAAATGTCTTAATTCTAACAAAGTCCTGTCAGTTAGGACTAAAGCACATCAATCCATTGCTTAAGGATGAAAGAGGACTGAACAAATGTTTCCATTAGATCATGTATTTATTTTTCTGGGATCTTTTGGATGCTTGAAGTAGGAGTAGGCTAACCCAGGACTGAGGGATGCAATCTGATGGAGAACTAACTGCAAGTTGTATTAGGGGTTTACTCACACAGACTTGGGACCATTTGATTCGGCTCATGATCTCACCAGATACAACAGCATCAGTAGAATAAGACCAAGTAAAATGCAAATTTTCCACCTAACCATTATTTGTATTGGCACCAAGGAAACCCTGAATTCAAGAAAACACATGTGCAAGCAGCTGGAGCAGGGTTAAGAGGAGGCATTCCAGTTGCAAGGCACTGTTTTGGCAATGGGAAAAAAATGGAACATTTGTCAAAGATCCCCTCTTTACCTAAGAAGGTTGGATAGTCAAACACACTGGCTATTCCTTCGTATCTTAGCACACACTTCTAGTTTAAGCTAAAAAGAAATTTCTAATTCAACTTATTTACAGGATAATAACCTTCTTGGTAGGAACCAGTGATATAAGAAGCGTTCATTCATTCATTGAAGTAATTGACTATTTACTGTGTACCTCCCATTGTTATTGTTGTTGTTCAGTCATTTCAGTAATGTCTGACTCTTTGTTACCCCAGTTGGGGTTTTCTTGGCAAAGATTCTAGAATGACTCTAATCTACTTGTTGTTAACTAATTTTTCAGTTGGGTCTAGCTCTTCATAATTCTATTTGGGGTTTGCTTGGCAAAAGTAGTAGAGTAGCTTGTCATTTCTTTCTTCAGGTCATTTTGAAGATGAGAAAACTGAGGCAAATAAGGATAAGTGACTTGCTCAGGGTCACATAGCTAGTAAGTGTCTAAGACTATATTTGTACTCAGGTCTTCCAAGCTCAAGGCCCAGCAGTCTCTCAACTGCACCAACTACCTGACCTGACTCATGATGCTAGGCACTGTTTAAATTCTAAACTCTCACTGCAGCTGATGCATATCTTCTTGGGGTAGAAACACCCCAATTAGGTAGTTAATATAACTCTAAAAATCATTTTCTAAAGTTGCAAGGTTAGTTAAAAAATTCTATTTAAGTAATTTTTATTGTACTTTAAAGTTTGCAAAACACTTTCTTCACTGCACTGTAGAATGAAATAAGCATTTATTAAGTGCTTGCTATATGCCAGGAACTGTGCTAATTTTTTAAGTATCACATTGAAAAGTTTTTTATGTATAAGTATAATTATTTATATTATTTATGTGTATTATTCATAAGTACTCTCTCATTTAATCTTCACAACAACCTGTGGAGGTGAGTGATATTATTATCCTCATTGCAGAGTTAAGGAAATTGTGACAGAAGTTAAATGACTAGCCCAAGGTCATTCAGTGAGTAATTTTCAGAGTTAGTGTTTGAACTTGTCTTCTTGATTCTAGGACCACCACTCTATCTATTTTGCCACCTAACTGCCTCTACCTAGTGAGAAAGATATTCCAGTTTCACTTCTATTTTACAGAGAAGAAAACTGAGATCAAGAAAGGTTAAATGACTTGGCCTAGGTCACACAAATAATACATCCAAGTTAGTCTTTTGACTACTGAACCAAAGCTCTTTTCTCTTCCTTTCAGTTATTATAATGCTTTTCTCAGGCGAATTTGTAATTTAGCCCCTATCTCTTATTGTAGAATAAATGGCTTTCCTATTCTCTCATTTTAAGGAACTTTCAAGTATCAAAGAAGTGTAAAAAAAAGAGGAATGATGGAAATACTTCCTTTTTGCAACCTTGGACTTATATAGCATACAATGTCACTAAAAGAGCCAGTTTTGTTTGGGCAATGGATTTCTAGAAATCTTATTTTAAAACATTTTTATCTACCAGTTTCCCTAACTTCTAAATCCCCACAAAAATCCTATCTTCCACTGGAAAACTTCCCTTTGTTCAGTCATTTTTTGATGGTGTCTGACTTTTTACCCCATTTGGAGTTTTCTTTGCAGAGTTACTGGAGTGGTTTGCCATTTCCTTCTCCAGCTTAATTTATAGATAAAGAAACTGAGGCAAATAGGGTCTAGTAACTTGCTCAGGGTCACACAGCTAGGAAATGTCTGAGGCCATGTTTGAAGTCAAGAAGACGAGTCATCCTGACTCCAAATCTGGCACGCCATCCACTGTACCAACTAGATATAGTTTGGTTCTACTGGTTTGCTTGCTGTCTTACCTCTTAGATTGTGAGCTCTCTGAGGTTGAAGACTATCTATTGCCTCTTTTTGTATTTCTGGAGCTTAGTACAATGTCTGACACATAGTAGGCACTTAATACGTGGATTTATTTTTAACCCTTGCCTTCTGTCTTGGAATTGATATTAATTATTGGTTTCAAGGCAGAATAGTAAGGACTAGGCAATTAGGGTTAAGTGATTTGTCCAGGGTCACCCAACTAAGTGTCTCTGAAGCCACACTTGATAAACATTAATTGATTGACTAAAAATATCCCTGATTGGTCTTACATAGTATTTTTTTTTGGTTTTCAGGGAACAGATTCGCCAAGGCTTAGAAGAGCTACAAAAAGTCCTGCCTGGAGGAGACACGTACATGCATGAAGGGTTTCAAAGGGTAAATTTTTGAATAATTATAAAACATAAACCTATAGAAGCTTCAGGATAATATATTCCAGCCAGAGAAGATACATAGAATAAGTGGGTTAAAAACCACATTCTTTTTAGAACCACAAAATTTTCTTTGTCTTAGGAACTTGGAGACTGAAGAGATATCTCTAATATCACAGGCCTAACACTAGTGGTGAAGAGCTCATTAGTTAATGCAAATCTTGGCAGACAATAATAGGCCACAGGAAATTCCCTTCCTTTTCCCAAAGAGATGTCGTTTCAGGTTGGCAGAATAAGGAACTTCATTTGATGAGAAAATGTCCTTCCTCCCAGCTTAAGTCAAAAGGGATTCCAGGTTCATGTTGTAAATGACCCAGATAATTAATCCAGTGTGATTGTAGCCTCAGATCATCATCACTGATTAATCATGGAACGAAGCCGAGGTATTTAAGAGTCTGGAATCTAGACCCCACTGTGATGGGAGAAACATATCCTGATCCTTGTGCATGAATATTGCATTTGGAATGCAAACCGTGAATCTCTCTCTCATCATCCTATTCATGTGTATTTCAGGCCAGTGAGCAGATTTATTATGAAAATATGCAAGGTAAGAAGCTATTATAGATTATCCAACTTTCTTTCATTTCTTGCTTTGCTCCTGAAAATTGGTATCATGCACATATATTAACTTTCTGCATCACTCATATGTATTCACATACACACACAAATATATATGTATACACACACACACACACACATATATGAAGATAGGCGGAAGCATCTAAAAAGATGAAAGACACTGGTTCAATTTGGCTCTCTTGTTCACATCCTGGAAAATGGTGGGGAAAGTAGCAGAGAGCCCAAACAATCACAGTAGCAATTGTCATTTGGTTTTGAGCCTTGTGTTCAGGCATATGTTAGTAAAGACTAATTTGTGCCTTGGAGATCTGCTGTGGGTGTAATTACTCTGCCTTGAGCTGACCATTAAATCTTTTTATCAGAATACTATCTATCCTGTACTTTGGGATTTATGTGCTTTAAGATTTTGCACAACTTTGTTGTTGTTGCATATAAAGCACCTTGTAAATGAGGGATAGAAGAAGGGATTGCTTAGGACTGATTGCTTTTCTGAGCCATGGCCCAATTATACCTATAAAGATGTAACCATAGAGAAGGATCTTTCTTCCTTAGATATAGGATTGTCTGTCTTAGCAGTTCTCAAAGTGTCATCCCTAGAGTTGTTTCTGGGGGACCGCTAGGTCACAATTTATTTTCACACTGTTAGTCTATTAAAAAGAAGCCTCCCTTTTCCAACTACATATCATAGTGAGGACAGATTTTCTTCATATACTTCAAAACAAACAACATATTTCAGCAGACTGAATACAGTAGTTGGTATGAAGACACAGCTGCCTCCAAGATGTTAAAGAGATTTGCAAAAATATTTAGTACAATGTAATTTTTCTTACCTTTTTATTTTAAAAGATACAATATTACACAAATATATTATTTATGTTAACATGTAATGAGTTTGTTTTCATAACTTTTAAATAAATTAAAAGAAGATATTTTAAGTTTTTCAGTTTTCATTTTCAATACATTAAATTTCACTAGATCTAAATCATATAAAGAAAAGCTCTCTGGGGTTCCATAGTAATTTTCAAGAGCATAAAGGGACTCTGAGAATAAAATATTTGTAAACCTATGGTCTAGTTGATCTTTCCTCTCCAACTCAGATCAAAGGATCATAAAATCAGACCTGAAAGGGACCTTACAGGTCAACTAGTTCAGCCTCTTTCTTTGATTATTTTATTCCAAACTACAACAAGGAAATTCAGCTTTGATTCAGATGTGTAGTAAAACTGGCCAGTCACTATAAGTAAGGATAAATAATTGAAAATCTCAAGCAGCATCTCATGGATTTTGATAGCAGCTACAATGCCCTTTATATTTTATAATTAAGCAATACAGGTAGCACAGAGATACCCTCATTATTATTATTAATTATCATTACATTGATCCTTATGCCAGTGTTTTCTGTGGCATCAGAAATCTAGGCTACCTTTTAGGAGGTTCCACATTCTTTACAATCCTGGGAAAAAACTCTTTATTGAACCCTTCATTACAGGGGTACCTAACTTGGGCTCCATGAATTTTTAAAAATACACACATCGATATATATATATATGTGTGTGTGTGTGTGTGTGTGTGTGTGTGTGTGTGTGTGTGTGTATGACTGCATTTAATTATAATTGGTTTCCTTGATCATTGTATATTTTTATGCATTTAAAAACTTTATTCTGAGGAATCTACAGGCTTCCCCAGATTGCCAAAGAGGTCTATGACACAAAACAGTTAAGACATTCTGCTCCAACAAGTAAATATTCACTCCTCCATCTGTCACCAGACTGCTTACTTTAAAAAGTTTTACTAAATTAAGGGGGAATCAATTGAATTTCTATTTCTGCAACATGTAATTTATAGTGCCTCTGAGTCTCAAATATCTCACAGATGCTGGTACATACCTCTCCATGGTTTGTGCCTGAACTCCAAAGGCATCACTGGACTCTTCACTGTACTTTTCTTTTAGACAATGTCTTCTCAGCCCATTGCTCTTCCTGGGACCACATGCAACCAACTGAAGATACCTACCAGTTACTCTTCTAGTACATGTGGGCATTTAAATATTCTCCAGAGCAGTATGCCATAATAATGAAGCTTTAGACCAGGGATTTCCCTTTATCAAGATGATATAATGTAGTGGAACAATATTGAACATGAAGTCTGATAGTTGTGTGACGTTGGGCAAGTCACTATATGATTATGAGTCTGTTTGCTAATGGGTAAGGTGAAGATGATAATATTTTTATTATTGACTTCATGAGGTTGTTGTAGATAAAGCATTGTATGGGACCATTGCTTTGAAGTTTTAAGGAACCTCATCAGTCTTCTACAATGTATCCAATAACTGGTCACTCATCTCTTTATGAAGACTTCAAAAAAGGGGGAACCCATTTTCTCTTGAGTCTTTTAAACCCTTATTTTCTGTTTTAGAATCTATACCAACCATTGGTTCCTAGGCAGAAGAGTGGCAAGAGCTAAGCAGTTGGGGTTAAGTAACATGCCCACAGGGTTACACAGCTAGGAAGTGTCCGAGACAACTCATCTCCTCTTGAGGCAAATCATTCTACTCTTGGATAGCACTGATTCTTGGGAAATTTTTACTGATGCCAAGTCTAAATTTGCTTCTTTTCAACTTTCATTAAAAGCCTATTCATGTGGATATTCCTTCTACAGATTTATAGCTCTTTTATGTCATGGATATTTCTCTTAAGACCATTGCTTGAGCTATTATGAACAAAGAAGCTTGTCACCTGGTGGCTAATTGTGGTGATGATTCTCCCATACACATATTATTAACCTTATGCATCACTCATCTATATTCTAGCTAGGCTGGTCTTCAAGTGGCCAGTCTGTAGTAAAAGCTTTCTGGATTGGCAGGCCCTCTTGGAGCTGCTATTCCTTTTCTGGGGTCTTTGGGAATACAGAGCCATCTTCATGCCATGATTAAAGTTTACCTTTGGAAGAGTAATTCGAGGTTAGAGACTTGAAAGAAAATCATGTTTTGTCCCATATCTATGCTAACAATATATTAAACCACTGCTAAGGAAAAGAACTTACAATAGTGTAGAAGCTTGTCTGAATGAATGAATTTGCTTTGCATTTGGCAGGATATCGGACTGCCAGTGTCATCATTGCTCTGACAGATGGAGAACTTCATGAAGATCTTTTCTTTTATGCAGAGCGGGAGGTAAGAAATTGGGCTTTCCCAGTCCATTGATATACATACTCTTTACTGGCTTTGTATCTCTTTATGGCTGAGATGGCGACGCAGCAAAGCACTGTGGAGTGCTTAGGGCATGTTGGAGCACAAAAGACAACACAACACGGCCATCCAATGCAGCTGAGGAAGTCTCCAGGTGTAATGACTTTTCGTGCCAATGGAATCAGGCTTCCAATGCCGAGAGAGTGGGACTGTCTCTGTGCATCGGCTTTTCCACTTAAATCTCCTTCACGCACAAGTATCTTTGTGCACACTCATCTATACACCATAGATGAAAACGCACAAAGACAATCGTCATCCTCGGTTACCGAGAGACTATGATGACAACAACAATCTCTTTATATATGTCAGTCTTGAACTTGGTTCTTCCATTATATTAGTAAACTCCATGAGGTCCGAGACCATGTCCTATTCCAACTTTGTAGGTCATCCATCACTACATACTGTCAATCAAATAATCCATCAAAAATGTTTATTAAGTATCTACCATATGACAAACTGCTAGGCTCTGGGGCAACAAATAAAAAAGAAGGAAATAATTTCTACTTGTAATAAACTTATATTGTTATGGGGAAGGCAATGAATATATATATAGATATAGATATAGATATATAGCATAAAGTTTATGTATATACACACAGATATAGTTGCTAAATATAAGATCATTTGGGAAGGAGGACACAGAAAAGGGAGAAGAGGAACTAGGAAAGGTTTCATCCCTCATATTATTCCTCAATCACATCTTTTAAAAAAGAAAACCCTTACCTTCTGTCTTAGAATCAATACTAGGTATTGGTTCCAAGGCAGAGGAGCACTAAGAGCTAGGCAATGGGGGTCAAGGGACTTGCCCAGAGTCACACAGCTAGGAAGTGTCTGAGAACAGATTTGAAATTAGGAACTCCCGTCTCTAGGACTGGCTCTCAATCCACTGAGCCACCCAGTTGCCCCACTCAATTGCATCTTAAAGGAGGAGAAAGTTTCTGAGACAGAGGATGTGAAGGAGTGCTTTGAATTGAATTCTTGTAAAGATAGGTATTCCTCCTTTTGGCAGCTAGGTGGTAGAGTAGATAGAGCAAACTCATCTTCATGATTTCAAATCTGGCTCCAGAAAACTTACTAGCTGTGTGACCCTGAGCAAATCACTTTACCTTATTTGCCTCAGTTTCTCATCTGTAAAATAAACTAGACAAAGAAATGGCCAAGAAAATCCCAAATGGGATCATGAAGAGTTCGACACATCAGAAATGACTCAACTATACAATTCCCTCTGATATGTATTGGGCTCTAGTAATTACCTTATTATCAATTTGATAAAGCATCCTTAAAAACTGAGAAATGTAGATAAAGTCATTTCATATAGAAACCACTTGGTCATCTTTCAAGACAATACCTAGAGTAGGGAACAGAGGTATTCCCAGTGTAGGTTGGGCCATTTGCATGTTAGGTTGTTTATAGGAAGATTTTCCTGGTCCCTCTTAATAATAGTACCTTCCTTCTACTGATAATATCCAATTTATCCTGTTCATATCTTATTTCTACAGAAGAGTAGGGATGGTCTTTAATTTTCTTTGTATCTCTAGGTCTTAGCTTGGTGCATGGCACATAATGGGCACTGAATAAGTGTTTATTAAATGTCGATTTATCTTCAGTATTTGAAGGGGATAAGAAATATTCAGAAAGGTTGTTTTTGCATCTGATGTAGAGAACAGGACGACCCTAAAAAGAATGGATGCCAGACAGGTTCAGTTGAAGCTGGAGACTCTGTTCTTTAACTCTTCTACTAGAGTGTAAGCTCCCTGTGGGCAAGGATCTACCCACCTAAACTCTGTCTCTCCTCCAGAACCTTGCAAGAAACTTCAGGTAATAGACTTATTATAGCCTATGTTAGGCTTTAATAAATCTTTTCTGAAGAAAATTAAATGCTATTTTCTGTTCTGGCAATATGCTAGATGTTATTTCCAAAATTTCTGAAAATTCTAGTGTCTCTTATGTTCCTTTACTAAAAAAAGTGTCCAAATCTATGATCATTTTAAAACTATTTTCTTTCCCAAGGAAGTGGTCTATCAATCAGTGTTGGGGCAAATAATTCTCCAATGGCAACTTCTATCTATATAATATTTTTTCTGATAATAATCTATGAAGTAGGTAATAAGAATATTACTAGCCCTGTTTTACAGAAGAGGCCCATAGAAACAAAGTACTTTGCTCAAAGTCATACATTCACTATTATAATCAAGAATCAAATCCAGATATTTTGATATTTAAATCAAGCCCCCTTTCCTTTACACCCCATTGCCTCTTTTTTTATTTTGAGATGTCAACTTTAAAAACTATAGTTTAGTCTGAGGAGGGGGTTGGCAAAAACAACCCAAAGGTCAGATTTGACTGTCTATTCTTGTCTAGCCTGTGAGCTAAGAATAGATTTTTAAATTTTATTTTAAAATGCAGAAAATCTTAAATTAAAATAAAATCTAGGATTTTATTTTTAAATGTAAAAAGCATTTTTGACTTATAGGCTATACAGAAATGGGCAGCAAGCTGGATTTGGTCCTTGGGTGGTAGTTTGCCTACCTTCAGATAAATTATCATACATAGTAAGTATCATCAGTTTCCAGAAGATTTATAAATTATAGATTTCCCTTTTTATCTAAATAGAAACATTGGCACCTTATTTGCTTGCATAGTCTCCCCTATGTTCTCTAGATATTTTCCTAATAGAGTGAAATGGAAAGAAATCAGTCCAAAACGTGGGTCCTGGCCCATAGCTACCCTTCATATCCAACATTAATTTCTGAGATTCTCTATCTTTAATTAGGAACAGTGATTCAGTCAGAATTATTCAGCATTTGGTAGCACTATTAATTGAAATTTATCATATGACATTCAATATCAGTATGTCATTGTATTTTGTAAAAGTGCTCTTAAAGAACAAACCAAACCACTTTAAGTAAAGCCACCTAAGTGGCACAGTGCATCTCCTTGGGTGCAAATCCAGTCTCAGACACTTTGTTGCCATATGAATTTAGGTAAGACACTTAACTGTTTGCCTCAGTTTCTTCATCTGTAAAATGAGCTGGAGAAGGAAATGGCAAACCACTCTAGTATCTTTGCCAATAAAACCTGAAATGGGGCCACAAAGACTCAAACACAACTGAACAGCAACACTTGTAAGAGAGAGAGAGAATGATAATTTGTTTCATGATTGAAATATGGCATTTACTTTTAGGAATTTCCTTCCTTTCAGGTTTTAAGTTTGTGATTTAAATACTCTTATCTCCAAGGAAAGGAAAGAATAGTCACTTTAGATAACTCTGACTCGAGTTTTCTTGAAGGACTGAAGTTAACTGTAGGTGGGTGGTGGGGTCATGCTCAAACCAGATGAACAAGTGAATGAGCAACATAGAGATCTGGAGAGAAGGGGGAAAATGCATATGGGCAGAAATAGAGGAACTGATCCTGGCCAATGTATTCGTCCCAACCAATGACCAACAGCTCCTTTAGTTTAATTTTTTTTCATACCCAAGCAAAATTTTCTTCTGCTTAGAGGAACCTCCCTCTGCTGGCAACGTGGTTCTTATTTCAAAGCAGAAATTAAAAAAAAAAAATTAAACCTGGAAGTAGAGAGTAATTTAGAAGTGATGCATTTCAAAACTTTGTTCTAAATATGTATGAGGAGCTAAACAGATGAGCAGGAATAATATGGGGACTAATATGGTATGCATTTCCTGAATATTTGGCAATTACTTAAATATTTTAGGGCAAAATATTGCCTGTGGTAGGTACTGAATTTAGTTTAGTTTGGATGCAACAAAAGTCCAATATAAAAGCCAAAAGGGAAAAAGTCTAAAAAGTCTGTAGATTAAAGAGATTATGTGCTAGAAATCTCTGTATAGAAGATGATGGAAAGGAATTTTGTGTATTTTACATACACATACATTAAATTCAGGATGCCAGATGCCAATAAAATCATGCTTTGTGGGAGAGAGAAAGAAAGAATAAAATATTTCTTAAGTCTCCTAATCTTGCTTAACTATACATGTAGTTTGGCTAGATTAGGATCAAGAAAGGGAGTTGTTGTAAGAGAGTTTGGACAGGTAGCTAGCCAATAGATTACAAAGGATTGCCAGGCCAAGGCTGCATTTAATTCTATTGAGATTCTTGATTGGTCTTCATCTTCCTAGCCTCATTTGTAAAATGAGAATGGGTCCTCCCAACTCTAAATCTAATGATCCCACCAGTAGTTGTAAGCTCCAAGCTAAGATATAATGAGGTTTGAGAGTTGTAGAAGGGAGGAAAAGTGGGAAAAAATTACTTTCTTCAACTGAATTAAACAAGTATTTATTTAGTACATACCGTAACCCAGTACTATGCTACATAAAGTTCTCTTTCTAGTTCTAGTTATGAAATTCAAGAATTATGTAATTCAGAAGGCAGATTCAGTTAAGTAAAAGATATATTTCAAACCAAAATGAGATTTTCTTCTCCTCTGTGGCTACACTTCAATAGTAATTTGCATGGTGTATAGGCTGTATTTCCAAATATACTTCATCCTGGAGGTTTAAGCCCGATGAACAAAGTGATTAACTTTATAGCTTGCCTTTAATTAATTAAGGGAATCCCTTCATCATTTATTTATGACCTAAAATGATTAAAGAAAGATGATTTTCATAATTTTTTTAATCTCAGGAAACCATCCTAAGAATTTGGTCTGAAATGTCTAGTCAGAATATTTAAATAAAAACTATTAATCTCAAATAATGATTAAAATAAAATTGCTCAGGAATAGAACTGTAATAAAAGATCCCTATCCTGATAATTGGCCTCTAATTTTACCTCATGAGATGCAGAATGGAAGATCAATAAATATGGTGTCAAAAGACCTATGTTTTAGTAGTAATGTGTCCTTTAGCAAATCACATAGACTCTTTTGGTTAAAATTTCAAATTTATTTATTTATTTGTTACATTAAAATTTCAGGTAACTTCCTTCCTCCTTCATTCCCTCCCTCCATTAGAGAAGGCATCATTTGATAAAAAGATACTTTATATATACACGTATATATATATATATGTATATATATATATATATACAATACATACACACACACACACACACACACACATATATATATAAAACTGTCTTGCTTGTTTCTATATCAGCTCTTTCTTTGGGAGTGGACATACATAGGCCATTCTTCAAACAATATTTCTGTTGCTCTATATAATGTTCTCTTCATTATCCTTATTTAAGTCTCCATAATTTCATATAGGCCTTTCCACGTTTTTTAAAAATTAACCTGCTCAAATTTCTTATAATGCAGTAGTATATCCTTATAATCATTTGCCACAACTTGTTCAGTCATTCCCCAATGGACGGGCATCCCCTTAAACTCCAGGTCTTTGTTATCACAAGGAGAGCTGCTATAAATATTCTTGAACATATAGGTTCTTTTCTTTTTTCCCTTATCACCTTAGGAAATGAAGCTAATGGTGGTATTGCTGGATCAAAAAGTTCACATAGGCTTCTGAACCACATTTTCTCCATTTAAAAAATCAGAATGTTTTTTTCATTGTCTATTTCACAGGCGTCTTGTGGGAGATGCACCTAATAAATTTGAAAGAGCTCAGAAAATGAGCTATTGTCATTATATGTCCATGTAAGCAAAATAAAATTTATCCTGAAATTTGAAAAGTACTTGGCTGCTTAGTAGAAATATTTTTTATCAGATTAAAATGTAATATAAAAATATGGAAACTGAAAACTGTCCTGGAATATGTCAGTTGTCTTGTTTGCTTTTATTCAGTTGAGTTCTGTGATCTTCCCTTTCTAATTTGATTTTTTCATCTTCCCATCCTAGGCTAACAGATCTCGAGAACTAGGTGCAACTGTCTACTGTGTTGGGGTGAAAGATTTCAATGAAACCCAGGTATGACCAATGGTTTTCACAGATTATGACTGGTAGGAAAGGGCTATTTTAACTGCTCCCACAGGCAGTTGCCTCCACTAAAACCCTGCTCCTATGTTTCATCACAGCATGGAGATGGCCTTGGATTCTCGAAAGCCATGTCAGTGGAGCACAAGCCCTGACAGGTCCTACCAAGCTGGAAAGTCTTTGAGTATGGGCCCGGCAACGGACTGTGTGTCTGTCGTCCAAGGATCAGCCTAGCTAAGTGCTGAAAGGCTCATCACCAGATGGCTGGCTGCCAGGTGATAGATATTTCTGGCCACAGCAACTTTTTAAAGTATCCACTAAGGTGTGGAGGGGATAAGGTCTATGTCAGTGAAGGCAGCACCTATACCAGCAATTCTATATGAACAGAATACAAGCAGTTATATAATATGAAAATATTACAGAGGAATAAAAGTGGAAGCAACTCAGTATGGAGCTTAGCATTAGATGATACGTATTCCTTTTGATTTAACAATTTTCACCTGTTAAGAAGGAATTTGTTTTTGCATATGTTTTATGGTTTCTTAATTATATGTAACCATGATTATTATAATAAGTATAAATCACTTACATAGGATCATAAAAATATAGCTCTAGAGGTAGAAGAGCAACTAAGTGGCACTGAGTAAAAAGTCAGGAAAACTCTTCTCAAGTTTAAATCTGGCCACAGCCACTTACTAGCTCTGTGACCCTGGGTAAGTCACTTAACCCTATTTGCTTCAGTTTTCTCATCTTTAAAATAAGATGAAGAAGAAAATGGCAAACCACTCTAGTATCTTTCCCAATAAACCCCAAAGTGGTCATGAATAGCTGGACAGGGCTGAAACAACTGAACACAGAGTTGGAAGGGGCCTCAGAGACCATCTGATAGAACCCTCTCATTTTATAGATGAGAAAACAGAGACTCAAAGAGGCTTAAGTCTAGATAAGAGATCTATCAAGTCTTCTCATCTTCAGGTTTACCTAAAATCCAAACTGTGGGAAGTAATTGGTCTAGAAGTGTTGAAAGAAAGGCTGGGGTGGCCACTGACTGCAGGCTCAGCACTCCTGTGTAGAGGACAGCCACTACTGCAAGAGTCTTATAAGTGGGCTGAGGACTAGGCTGCCCCTGATAAGCGTGCAATTTAGAGCCATATTAGGGAAATAGGAAATTCTTGAGCATAGCTCCTATCATAGCTGGAAGAGATGGAAAGGATGCTCCATCAGTGCAGAATAACTCTGTTCAATTCATTGAACAATTCAGAGTTTAATATATGTAAAGTGCTTGGAACGAAATAAGGAGAGTTAAGGCTAGAGAGGGGAAATGGGTAGAGCTACACATCACATCTTTGGAGGCCATTAGACCTTTGTCTTTGGAATTCTGATCTGAATTTTTCAGACAATTTAACAGAAGGCTGACCAACTGGGGAAGATATTATCCATGTGGGTAGAATGTAATATCTAATGCAGAGGGCCAGTGAGGAAGATGTAACCAGGGAAGAGGAATACACATAATATTCATTAAGTTAATTAGAGATTAATCAGAGGCTAGAGAAGTAACCAAAATCTAAAATGCATAAATATTGGAAGTCAGAGTGGTATAGCAAAACATATATTGAATTTGGTCTCAAAGAACACAGATTCCTATTCAAGGTCTTCCATCTTGCTAGATATTCCATCATGGACAAGACATTTAATTCCTTACTGACTGTCTTCAGTAAAAAGAAGGGACTAGATTAGATCTCATGGTCTCTTCCAACTCTAATGTCTTTTTAGACTATGATCAGAAGGTCAAGATAGATAGTGTGTACAAAATCCAGGAAGAGCAATAAGAAAATATATGTGAGCCAATTGAAAGGTCATTTAATGATTGGGGAAATAGCCAGTGACTTAGAGAACCATAGGAGTTGGGAGAAGGTAGAAACATTTCCCCCATGGTAACTAGTGAGCAGAATAGAATTCCAATGAAATATATAGATAGGATGACAGAATTTCGAGTTGATACCAGAGAGATCATCTAGTCCAAGAGTCCTTAGTTGTACCATAGGTTATTTTGGCAGTCTGAGAAAGCCCCTGGATGCCTTCTTAGAATGATGTTTGTTGCCTACCTTTTATTTTGGTTAGAGGTTAAATGAAAATAATGAAAATATGTTCTTTCCCCAAGTTCACGGACCCCAGATTAAGAATGCTAGGCTTTCCCTCTCACCTTACTTTTGAAGAACTTACTCATGTGGTTTAGATGAATACCTTCTAATGATCAAACTAAATGGCAACACCAGTGCCATAACAAGGTTCTCTGATTTCAAATATAATACTCTTCCTACAGTAACATTCAAATATATAGCAACATAGTTTTACTTTATAGTGGAGAGACTGCCATAGAGTAACTAAAATTTGGCCCTTTTATTTAGGTGTCTGGTTTTTGTCATGTCTCCTAAAAAGATCTTGCTTGGGGAAAGACTTTATGAGAGTAAATGGGGAGGAGAAAGAGAAGAAGAGAGAAGAGAGAAGGAAAAGAGAGGAGGAGGGTAGAGAGGAGAGGAAGAGGGAAATAGGGATAGAGAGCATTATTAAGAACTATATATCAAGAAATGTGAGAGTGAGACAGACAGACAGACAGAGACAGAGAGACAGAGCGACAGAGAAAGATAAGGAGAAGGATGGAGGGGGGCTTTTAAAAGCACTTTTAGGCACTTTATAATTTTTAAGCACTTTTAAGCATTTTATTACATGCCAAGCACTATGTTAGTCAGCGAGGATATAAATACATGTAAGATAGCCCCTGCTCTTAAAAGCCTATAATCTAATAGCTAGATGAATTATATTTTATAAACAAGTCCCATTTTGCTCAGGTTTTTGAAATCCACATGAAATTAAATTCTACTGTTTTTGTACATTCTCTTGAATCTGTTTGAAATCTTGGATTTGATACTATAGCCTGACCAATTAATTCCACTCACCTAATGTATTTCTGTGCTAAGAAAGGTAACAGAAGATTGATTTTAAACCCATCTCTGATTCTGCTATTTAGAAGAAGCATAAGGGCAGTGATGGAGAAGCTCAAAGATTAGAAATCGAATATAAGAGACTCACTAAAAAAAAAAAGGATTTCACTATAAATGTTCAGAATCCTGGTATACAATTGGCCGTGACAATCAGGAGGCTGGAATAATAGAAATCTCAGGGTCATTCTGATTAGCCTCCTTTCCTTAACCCAGTACTCTGCCAAAAAGAAACATTTGAGCTCGCTAACATTTGAGTCAGTTCCTATAGTTACTTAGCTCTCTCTAGGTGGAAGGAGAAGGTCCCCAGTCATCTATATCCTTAAAAACTAAACCTACATTTATTTTAAAAATCTGTTCTGAAAGGGAATTTGAATCTGGTTGAATCAAGTTGCCAACAGGCATTTGGGTGAATGGAAGAAAAGTAAGCCAATGGCTTATTCCCAACTCCATAAATACATCAAGTCAGACCAAGTTTTGTTCTAAACAGGCCATTTTACCTCTTCTCCCAGGGAGAAAATTATTAAAACAAGTGTCAAAATTGGAGCAGAACTCTTTTGACTTTACCCCAGGGCCTGCCTGGTAAGCTCATTACCATCGATGGCTTTGTAACCACAAAGCCACTGAAGGCCTCAGGTTCCTCCTCTCTCTGAAAGGGGTCTGAGACTCTGGAATTGCATTGCTTCTCCCAGAAAGTTTCATCCAAACCTGATACATATGTATTTGTATATTCTTAGCTGGCTCGAATCGCTGACAGTAAGGACCACGTGTTTCCTGTAAATGATGGCTTTCAAGCTCTGCAAGGGATTATAGACTCAGTGAGTATTGATGCTTCCTCTTAGACTGGAGAACTGGGGCAGAGGGCAGATAGGTTGGTGGTTGGCCCTCTCGGGATCTCAATTTTATATCAGGTTGGTCAAAAGAATTTTTTTTAAAAGGGGCTTTTCTTGAAAGAATAAGAATAAAAAAAATATAGGATTTGCTTTTTTTAAATCCTGCTGCTTCTGACATCTGTCTTCTCCCTTCCCCCTCCCATGCCCTTACCTTTTCTTTTTTCTGTAGCAATTTTGCCCTAGAACCTAAAAAAAAAAAAGAATGGAAGGAATAATGTTTCTAGCAGTTATCCAGATGTAGGGCTTGCTCTGAGAATTTTGCAATGTGAAAGTTTTGATTCTTAGTTTCCATTTGGCTGATCTCAGCTTTTCTAGCAGAAAATGGTTATAATAAGTACCATTTCTGTGGTTCCTGGAGATTCACAAAATGCCTTTCTCACAACCAGCCTGTAAGGAAAGTAGTGCAATCATTACTGGCCCCATTTTACAGAGGAGAAAATTGGGCCCAAAGATGCTAAATAATCTTTCCAAGGTCTCACAGCTATATAATAATGTTGGGACTCAGCCTAAGACCACGCGACTCCAAGTCCAGGGCTGTCTCCACTGAGTGCAATCACCATCTTTCACTTAATTACTGATAAATTGGAGTTTCCATTTGCCAGTTCAGACCTTTGAGCTAACCTTCCATTTCAGTCCCACAGATGAAGCCTCATTTGTGTGAGGCTTGTTAGCCTTATAATTCTGGACCCAGAAGTGTATTACACTCAAGTGGGAAGGATTCAATGTCAAAATGGACCAGGAATTCCATCTTTACAATCATCTCCCTATACCCTTTGTTTCCAGATAGTCAAAATTGTCCCACTGACTCAGTTTCCTTTTGTTTTTACTTTATTTTATTTTATTTTTATACTGTATGGGTAATGGGAAAATGTATGGCTATGGATTCCCCTTCAACAATCTTTAAACATTGAGCCAATACCCGTGGCTCTGTTGGAATATCAACTGGTGCCAATTAAAAGAATTCTTAGTTGGCAACCCAGAATCCTTGTAGCAGCTGTTTAATGAAATACAGAAGAGCTCCTGCCTCTGCCTCCGGGTTATGTGACAGAACCATGGCCAGTTTTTCCTTTTCGGAGACTTATTAGGCTCTGGGATTCTGGACTGAGTAAACATAATTCTTCCATATGATAGCCTTTTAAGTACTTAAAGGCAACTGTGGTGTCTCCACTCCCTCCCCCTAGCCCAACTCCCAACATGTCTCCTGGCCATTCTTCATTGGCATGTTTTCAAGTCCCCTCATCACTCTAATCACCAAAGGGTGATAAACTCTGTATCAGTGTCCTGCCCAAAAGGTGACTTGATAAAAGCCAAATGCAACAGATCAGCCACCTACTTTGATCCTGACCTAGATTCCTAAGAGTCTAGTGCCATTTAAAGTTACATTCATTTTGGTTTTTTTTTTTTTATTTTATGGGAAGATGTGTAGTGGATAAATTGCTAGTACTGGAGTCAGGAAGACATGGATTCAAATCTTGCCTCTGATACTAAGTGTGTAACCATGAATAAGTTACCTAAATTCTGTCAAGTTTCTCATCTATAAAATGAGACTAATAATACCCATGGGGCAACTAGGCTGCACAGTGAATAGAGTGCTTGACTAAGAATGGGCAACTTTTAGATATGTTAAGAAAGAGGAATTTGGGGAATTTGTATCTTATGGTTCCTAAATTACATATATTTATGATTATTGTATTAAGTATAAATCATTTAGACAGGATCATAAAAATCAAGAGCTGGAAGAGGAGCCAGGTGTCACGATAGATAGAGACCCTGGCCTGGAGTCAAGAAGATTCATCTTCCTAAGTTCAAATCTGACTTCAGACACTAGCTATGTGAACCTGAGCAAGTCACTTAACATTGTTTGTCTCAGTTTGCTCATCTGTAAAATGTACTGGAGAAAGAAATGACAAACTGCTCCAGTCTCTTTGCCAAGAAAACACAAAATGGCATCACAAAGAGTTAGACAAGACTGAAAAATGACTGAACGATAATATCTATAATACCTACCTGACACTGTTGTAAAAGTCAAATTAGTGTGCATACAACACCTTAAAAACTTAACTGCTATGTCATGTCAGTTATTGCATGTTGCTATCAGTGGCTACCATATCACGTACTTGATTCACAGTGTGGTTGCAGTTTGCTCACTTCCCTGGGGATTTTGTTTCACATTTAAATAGGGAAAAAGCAGTAACCTCATTTTCAAGAAGGGGAAGCTGAGGCATAGAAAGTAGAAGTGGTTATCCTGAGATCATTCAGGGGCAAAAACAGATGTTGGTATCTTGGGTGTCTTCCACTAATGAGCCTCAGAAAATCTGAGGTTCTATTTCCAATTGATGATCTGGATTGATTACAGAAAGGGCAAAAGTTTGGTACTAATGAGGACTCCCGCATTACTCCCTTTCTGTTTCCCATCAGCATCACCATAATCATCATCATCAATCATCTAGTACTTATATGGCTCTTTACAAATATCTCATTTGATCCTCACAACAAGCCTGTGAGGTAGCTATTATTATCCCTATTTTACCAATGAGGAAACTGAAATAGAGGTTAAGTGACTTTTCCAGGGTCACAAAGCAAGCTTTTCTGTTTGCCTCCAAAGGTAATGGTAAACTTTGTTATAAACATACCCTTTAAGAGGGACACCAGACCTTCCTGATTATTATTGCCTTTTGTTTTTAACACCAGAGGTTACAGTGAGTTCCTCTGAATACATGGCTGGGGTGACATTGGAGAGAACCATTTGGTGAAGTGATATCCAAGTCAGTCTTGAGTTGAAGTGGACGTTAATCCAGGTTCCCAGCTTAATGAATGAAGCCTTGAAAGGTCATATTCACTTGGGGTCAATTCACCCTTCACCCAATGCAATAGCTTTTTGATAAATTCTATTACCAGAACACTTTATTTCCAGAGCAGATTCCAGATAAGAATGCACTTAAAAACTCTGCCTTCAGCCTCCACCAGAGCCAATATTTCTGGTTGACTAACTCAGTTGTCAGTTGACTAACTCGGTGTAAAGGCATTTCTTACATATAGCTCAGAATTCATTCAGCAATGCAGTAAGCATTTCTTAATCAGCATTTATTCCATATAAGATAGTCTAGGCTACAGGCCAAAGTAGACCTACCCCATCAATTGAAAGGTCAGGAAAAGCTAATTTTATTATAATTAGTATGAAACTTCTACACATAGAAACCCATAAATATCCTCATTTGGGGAATGAAATCTGGGAGATTGTCTACATGGCTGAGAAATGTTACTTGGGACCTATTGAGCTTGAATTGGAGTTAGAAGATGTTGGTTTAAGTCCTCCATCTAAACTTACTAGTTATGTGACCTTGAATAACTGACATAATCAGAGATCCTCATTCATAAAATAGAGATAATATTTTTTACCCAACAAGTGAGGAAAACACTTTGTGAATCTAAAAACACTTCAGCAATTCAAATTATTTTTTTATTTATATATATATATTTTTTCATTTTTTATTTATTTATACCTATGGATTCCTTCATTATGTAGAACCTTCTCCCATTGTGTAGCAGACCCCTAGTGCTATTGCCTGGTCCAAGTAGTGACATATTTTGGGTTTGTGATGTAGACACATTGTTTGAACCAGTGGAGTAGAATTAGCCTGGCAGCTAGCTGGTTCAGTGGATAGAGGGATTGACCTGGAGTCAGGAAAACTTGAGTTCAAATGTGGCCTCAGTTCCTTGCTAGTGGTGTGACCTTGGCAGGTCCCTTAAGTTTAGTTTCCTCATCTATAAAACGAACTGAAAAGGGAAATGGCAAACCATTCCAGTATCCTTGCCAAGAAAATCCCAATTGAGTCATGAAGAGTTGCACAAGCCTGAAATGAATTGAACAACAACAATAATAACAAGCTAATATTACCTGCACCTCTATTTGATAGGTCTGGCTAGGAGCAGGGACTGAATGGTGGTGCATGGGACACATCCCTGGTGTGAATTATATAAATGGAATTTTGAACCCTTGGACTTCATCCCACAGAAGTCCTTCAGTAGTTCCCAGAATTCCTCTCCTCTTTCCACCACGTTATGTAGACCAATCTGTGATAGTAATGCTTTCGTTCTTGAACAGCAAGGAGTAAGCAATAGATCCTTCAATTAACCTGTCCTATGAACAGAGTAGCTAACAGAAGATAAATGAGCAGGAGCCAAAGATAGTGAATTTATTCAATTCTTGGAAGGTCATCAGCATTGAGGAAAAATTATAAACCAATGGGCCATGAAAATATGGCAGAAGTTAAGAGTTAGAAATTCAAGCAAATGGGTATTTTCAAAGCTGTGAGCTTATATAAGGTGATGTTTCTTATTTGACTTCCTCAGTATAACCATGGCACCTAGATGGCAGAGAGGATAAAGTACGAAGGAAATCCTGAGTTCAAATTCTGCCTCAGACAGCACCAACTATGTGACGTCGGGCATGCCACTTAATATCTTTCTGCCTCATTTTTCATATTTGTAAAAGGGGGATAGTAATTGTGCCTATCTCACAGGGTTATTTTGATGGCCAAATGGGTAACCATACATAAAGTATTTGATAAAACCTTAAATAACTATATAAATGCCAACCTTGTTTAGCTCTTATCATGTCAGAGTCACTTTGAGCTCTTGGTTTTGGAACTGAGCCTGCTTCTTCTCTCCTGCTCCCTAGTTCTTTCTTTCTTTTTTTTTTTAACTCTTACTTTCTTGGTTACAACTCTAAGACAGAAAGACAAGAACTAAGCAATGGGGCTTAAATGACTTGCCCAGGATCATACAATTAAGGAGCATGTGAGACCAGATCAGAACCAGGACCACCTGACTCTAGGTTTGGTATTCTATCCATTGTGTCACCTAGCTCCCCCTCTTCCAATCTCGAATCTGTTGCTAGTATTTCACAAGTCTGAAACACTTATTTGGAACCAGACATATATTATCTCTGAGGTTCTTGCCCTAAAATATCTTAAGCAAATGTGCCAGAGTATCTATGGAATTACAAGCTTGAGTCATTTTTGGCAAGTGTTTCCTATTCACTTGGCCAATTTATAAAAATGACAGATTAGCCAATGCTACAGCAAAGAAACCAATAACATTCCATTACCTTAAAAACCCTCATTTGTGTATTTATTCCCCAATCAGTAGGCACCCACTTCTAGATTTTTTGAGAGATTTTTTTTTTTGCTATCATAGCAGATGCTGTGACTAATACATTGATTTATATGGAAACTTTTTTTTCTGTCTTTGAATTGCTTAGGAAAATAATAATAATACTGGATTTGTAGTAGTAGTATTAGTGTACTGCTTTAAGGTTTGTGAATGCTGGGGGATATGTCCTATTATCATTCCCATTTAATAGATAAATAAACTAAGGCAAAATGACTTGCACAGGATCACAAAACTAAGTAATTAAGCTAGGATTTAAATTTAGGATTTGATGAATTCAGGATCAGTACTTTGTTGACTATGTTATATAATTGCTTGGGATAGTTGGCCAAAAGAATAGGAATACTTCTTTAATGACTTTTTTCATAAAATTCAAATTACTTTCTAGAACCAGTATTAATATGCCTTTTTTCCTACTGCTTTTACATCATTGACTTTTTTTTTCTTTTATCATCCTTGCTAATTTGATGCATGGGGGAAGTCTCAGAGTTACTTTATTTTCATTCCTTTCATTAATAGTGATTTGAAACATTCTTTCTTTGAACTTTTTATGGTTTTCATTTCTTCCGTTAAAAACTGTTCAGATCCTTTAACTACTTATCTACTGGGGGAATGACTCTTGGTCATATATATCTGCAACATAATTTGAGTATTAGATTCTATAAAATGTATTTGATGCAAATATTTTCCAACTCAATAGTCAGGTTGTTATACAGTTTTTAAAAATGTTATATGATTGGCATTGTCTATTTTAATTTTTTATGATGATCCCTACTACTTGTTTGGTTAAGAATCATTCCCCCTAAACCATTTGAAAAGTAATTTTTATTATTTTGAAAAGTTCTGAAACCTGAAATCTCCTTTAATTTTTTTATGTTATGACTCTTTATCTTTAGTTCAACTATTCTTTGGGAGTTAAATATGCTGTTTTAAACAAAATTAGACTTGTTTTCCATTTTCTTGACTCAGAAAAAAATGAGGTCAGTAAATTATATAATCCTGTGCTTCCTACATAGGAAGGGAATTTAAATATCATTTAGTCACATTTTAAAAGTAAGGAAACTGAGGTCCAAGTTCAAACATTGCAAAATGTTGAAATCTAGTGTCTTCACTTCTTTTTTTTTTTAATATATTTTATTTGATCATTTCCAAGCATTATTCGTTAAAGACATAGATCATTTTCTTTTCCTCCCCCCCATCCCTCCATAGCCGACGCGTAAATCCACTGGGCATTACATGTTTTCTTGATTTGAACCCATTGCTTTGTTGATAATATTTGCATTAGAGTGTTCATTTAGAGTCTCTCCTCTGTCATGTCCCCTCAACCGCTGTATTCTGGCAGTTGCTTTTCCTCGGTGTTTCCACTCCCATAGTTTATCCTTTGCTTATGAATAGTGTTTTTTTCTCCTGGATCCCTGCAAATTGTTCAGGGACATTACACCGCCATTAATGGAGACGTCCATTATGTTCGATTATACCACAGTATATTAGTCTCTGTGTACAATGTTCTCCTGGTTCTGCTCCTCTTGCTCTGCATCACTTCCTGGAGGTTGTTCCAGTCTCCATGGAACTCCTCCACTTCATTATTCCTTTTAGCACAATAGTATTCCATCACCAACATATACCACAATTTGTTCAGCCATTCCCCAATTGATGGGCATCCCCTCGTTTTCCAGTTTTTGGCCACCACAAAGAGCGCAGCTATGAATATTTTTGTACAAGTCTTTTTGTCCATTATCTCTTTGGGGTACAGACCCAGCAGTGCTATGGCTGGGTCAAAGGGTAGATATTCTTTTGTTGCCCTTTGGGCATAGTTCCAAATTGCCCTCCAGAATGGTTGGATCAGTTCACAACTCCACCAGCAATGAATTAATGTCCCTACTTTGCCACATCCCCTCCAGCATTCATTACTTTCCTTTGCTGTTATGTTAGTCAATCTGCTAGGTGTGAGGTGATACCTCAGAGTTGTTTTAATTTGCATCTCTCTGATTATAAGAGATTTAGAACACTTCTTCATGTGCTTTCACTTCTTACTTAATGCTTAATCTCCTTTCTACATCTCTGATAGTGTTTTATTCAAACTTTTCACCTCTGAAATTGTGACATGTTTTTTAATGAAAAAAATCAAAATGAAAAAGGAATGAAAAAATACTATAATTTCACACTGTAATGTCCAAACTGTCTATAGATTACTTGGGAACATAGGATTAAAAATAAATTATATCAATACTTTTTTTATATTACCTAAATTTCTAAATCTATCCTTCCTTTCCCTTCCCTAGTAAACTGCCCTTTTTAATAAAGAGTTTTTAAAAGACAAGGAAAAACAAACAAACAAAAAGTCATTCAACAAAATAAACTAATTATCAACAGAATCTAACATCTAGGGGGCAGAGTAGATAGAGCACTGTGTCTGGAGTCAGGAAGACCTGATTTCAAATCTGTCCTGAAACATTTACTAGTTGTTTGGCCCTGGGCAAGTCATTTAACCTCTGTTCCTCGTTTATAAAAATGAGAATAATAATAGGATCTATCTCATAGGGTTGAGAATTAAATAAGATAATAATTATAAAGTCCTTGGCAAGTAAGTACTATATAAATATTAGCTATTATTTTTATTATTATTCATTATTCTGTACCCATAGTCCCTACCCTCTGCAAAGTATTTATGGTGACTGGAGGGAGATGATGCTCATAGACAGACCACACTCTATACAATTAAAATCTTCCCTAATTACTGGATGTCATTTCCCTTGAAACTAACCCTTTCGGAAGTACCCTCGAACACCCATTCTGCTCCTTTTGCTCTCTAATTGTGGTATGGACACAATTGCTCACAAACTGAGGAATGTATCCATTCCATGGGGAATTGCTTCAGTGGGTAAGGGAGTCACCAACTATAATCCATCTAGTAACTTGGCAGCCATGTGTGTGGCCTATTATCCAGCCTACTAAAAGCAGACTGGATGGAAAGCCCAAATTGTCCATGAATCATAACTAATTCATGATGGCTGTGATGGGAACAGGTGCATCACTGTATGTCTTTAATTTCATTGGCAGAAGACAAACTCATGGTAAAGAGTTCCTGAACTTTCTCTTTAATAATGAGATACAGTTCCTGGTAGCCAATAAGATAGACTTAAAGCCTTACCAGACCTTCTTCCACTATATAATATAAAATTTATAATTTTAGCTTTTTCCCTTTGATACCCTAAAGACTCTTAGGCTTTGTCATCTCCCTTGACAATGCACCCTATGGATTACTGGACTTTTTCATCTATCTTGCTACTAAACTTTTGGAACTTCAGGGCTTTTTCCTCTTGCCTATGGACCACTGGGCTTTACTATCTACCTTTCTGCTGAACCCTAAGGACCACAGAACCTTATCATACAATCTACAGATGAAGTCTCCTATTTTTTCTATGATGTACATGATTCCTATGGTTCTATGGCTGGAATTCTGTGAAATGGGGGGCTAGGCAGAGGGAGGTTGTAACAAGAGGTGCAAATTCTGATTGTAGAATAAGAACCTTTAGTTAAGTGGCAAAGGCATAATTTGAACCCAAGTTTTCTTTTTTTTAATTAATTAATTAATTTAATTTAGAATATTTTTCCATGGTTACATGATTCATGTTCTTTTCCTCCCCTTGTCCAACTCCCTCCTGTAGCCAATGAGCAATTCCACTGGGCTTTACATGTATCATTGACCAAGACCTATTTCCATATTATTAATATTTGCAATAGAGTGATCATTCAGAGTCTACAACCCCAATCATATACCCATAGAATCATGTGATCAATCATATGTTTTTCTTCTGGGTTTCCAGTCCCACAGTTTGTTCTCTGGATGTGGATAGCTTTATTTCCCATAAGTCCCTCAGAATTGTTCTGGATCATTGTATTGCTGCTACTAGAGAAGTCCATTACATTTGATTGTGCCACAGTGTATCTGTCTCTGTGTATAATGTTCTCCTGGTTCTGCTCCTTTCACTCTGCATCACCTCCTGGAGGTCATTCCAGTTCACATGGAATTCTTCCAGTTCTTTATTCCTTTCAGCACAATAGTATTCCATCACCAACAGATACCACAATTTATTCAGCCATTCCCCAATCAAGGAACACCCCCTCATTTTTCAATTTTTTTTGCCACCACAAAGAGCGCAGCTATAAATATTTTTGTACACTTATTTTTTCCTATTATCTCTTTGGGGTACAAACCCATCAGTGGTATGGCTGGGTCAAAGGGCAGGCAGTCTTTTAAAACCCTTTGAGTATAATTTCAAATTGTCTTCCAGAATGGTTGGATCAATTCACAACTCCACCAGCAATCCATTAGTGTCCCAATTTTTCCACATGCCCCCCAACATTTATTACTTCCCTTTGCTGTCATATTAGCCAAACTGCTAGGTATGAGGAGGTACCTCAGAGCTGTTTTGATTTGCATTTCTCTAATTATAAGAAATTTAGAACACTTTTTCATGTGCTTATTGATAGTTTTGATTTCTTTATCTGAAAATTGCCTATTCATGTCCCTTGCTCATTTATTAATTAGGTAATGGCTTGATTTTTTTTTGTACAATTGATTTAGCTCCTTATAAATTTAAGAAGTTAGGCCTTTATCAGAGGTTTTTGTTATAAAGATTTTTTTTCAATTTGTTGCTTCCCTTCTAATTTTGGAAAGAAAATCTTTTTTAATTCAATGTAATCAAAATTATTCATTTTGCATTTTGTAATAGAGTCTATCTCTTGCTTGGTCTTAAATTCTTTCCCACAGATCTAATAAGCATACTATTATATGTTCACCTAATTTACTTATAGTTTCCTTCTTTATATTTAAGTCATTTACCCATTATGAGTTTATCTTGGTGTAGGGTGTGAAGTGGTGATCTTGAACCCAAGTTTTCTAATTCTAAATTTAACATTCTTTCCACTGCACTATACTTGGTGATAAGTTTTGTGAATGGCTAGATGCTACCTGATTTCAAATTATGGAATTTCCCACTTCTGATCAGCTATATTATTTAGTTTATGAGATTTCTTTTCTTCCTCCAATCTGATGTTTATGTTTTGTTCATTTCAGTGAACTTTAACAAGTCATCAGAAGGCTTACCCTTTCCAAAATACTGAATCTAGAGCATGGGACTCTCTGTTCAAACATTAGCATTACCTATTACTACCAAGACACCAAAAAGTAAATTCCATACCCACACAAAGAAAAAGGTTTAGATGGGCTGGACAGATTCCAGGTTAGATTTTTAAAATAATGATAGTCAAGAGATCTACAGTATACTTACAGCCGGGAGGGATGCTACCCAACATGTGACCTTGAGCAAACCATAAACCTTTTTGGTCCTAGTTTCCTAAAAGATGAATAGGATGGATTACATTATCTCTAAACTGTAAGTCCAAATCTATGATCTCCTAAACATACACAGCTTTCAAGAGGCAGTTATGGAAAAAATACTATCCCCAATTAAGAGAGGAAGAAAATGAAATCAAGGCAGTTAAAATACTTTCTTCACATGAAGAATGTGATTTAGTGGTAAAGAAAAGATGAGATCCCTTGCCTCCTAACACCTGACTTATACCAGTATACATGGACTTTACCTTGTTTTGGATATAGCATCTTAAATTGTTTTATTAACTTGAAGGAGGAATTCTCCTCATTTACTGCAATGGCTATAGCATGACAAAGGAGAAAATAACTTCCCTTTCCTATTTGGCTATTACTATATGTGGAAGAGGGTAATAAAATATATATATATATATATACATATATAATTAGTAATTGTCAGTAATAACTAATATTATAATGCTAATAATTAGTATATGATGAGTAATATTACAATTATTGCTATTTATAATAACAAAATGTGACAAAACTTCTCCTAATCCCAATTATTCTTCAATTAACTTTAACTATCATGTTTATGCACTTGATTCTCAGATCTCTACTTCTACGTCTAATCTTTTCTCTGAGTTTAAGGTCTCAATTTCCAGTTTCCTGTTCTATGCCTTGATTCTCTAATCCTACCAAAACCTCAAATTCAATGTCCCAAACTGAATTCATCAACTTTCCACTCTTGCTCCAACCAATCCTGTACCTCTTCCCAACTTATCTACTACTACTGATTCAAAATCAGACTCCCATTCATGTTTGACCTTAAGCAATTGATCTTTACCTCTTCTATTCTCAGTTTTTTCATTTGTAAAATGAAGTTGGCATAAATGAATTTTTGGGATCCCTTATAAGTCTTTGGTCATGGAAATCTTCATTTGTTTATTATTGACTGTAAAAAATGCAAATCAGTGTTTAAGATCCTCTACAATCTGAGGACAATCTACCTTTCTAACCTTATTTCATTCATTCATTCATTCATTCATTCATTCATTCATATTATTCTTCTTGCAATATATATTCCAGACAAATTGGACTATTATTGTTCTCTGGTCTTATCCTGGACATTCTTGCCTTTATACATTTGTTCATTTATGGCCAGAACAGTGACTCCATATTCCTGCTTCTTGAAGCTTGATTCCTTCACAGTATAGCTCAAATCTCATCCTTCATTGAGGCTTTGTCTCGCCTCAAATTTTCTTATAGCAATTTGTCTGGATCTCTCCTTTATTCTTTACATTTAGATGTGATTTGTTGTGGGATCACTTAGCACAAAGTTTATCAGAGAGTAAATACCTAACAAATGTTTGTCCTGGCCTCAAAAACTTCCTAGCTGTGTGACCTTTGGTAAGTCCCACTTGCCTAGCCCATGCTGCAATTTCGTCTCAGAAGCAATGGTTGGTATTGATTCCAAAATGGAAGGTAATGTTTAAAAATAAAATAAAATGCTCATTGATTGGTTCCTTGATCACATTCTGTCTTTTTTCATACTTACATGTATGATTTGTCCATTTTACAAGAATGTTTGTTGCCAGTAGAAACTCTTTTGTCTAGCACAGTGCCCCATACATAGCTGGCATTTGAATGATGCTTGCATTAAATTGAATTGGACTGAGTTGATATTGTTCCTACTGGCATTTGGCAGGAAATTGAAAGAAAGAAAAACTTTTGGGATAGTTGGAAAACTCTTAAGCTTTGAAGTCATCCCTGTAAGCTGGTAAAAATATAAGGGAGAAAACATTTCATTGTTTTTTGTTATTGTGGCTTCCACAGGGAATTTGAAAAGACCACAACTCATAAATTTAAAGCAAGTCTTCTAGCACAAATATGCAGGGAGGTTTCAACAACTGCATGTGATTTCTTTGTTTGCTGGAGGCAGTGAAGCAAGAACCTGCTTGAAAGCCAGGGAAAGGAACTTGTAGCCAAGCTACAACTGCATAGTTTCAGTTAGTTTTCCACCTAAATCCATAATCACTAAATTACCAGTATTAGAATTTACCATAAGTTTAGCCATCATTTAGTTCAACCTCCCTCATTTTGCAAATTCCCCAAGGATGAAAAGTCATTTGCCCTATGCCATCGTAGTATTAATTGACTAAAGCATGACTTGAACACCTGGATTCCAAATCCACATCTGGTGCTTTCTCTCCAGATTTAGTAAAGATGCCTGCTATGATTCAGAAAAAGGTTGTTTGGGACTTCCTTATACCTTGTCCCTAACAAGCTCCAGGGGAGGCTTAAAAGTCAATGCCTTTTATATGCTGAAGTATATGACCAAAACAACCCAATTACTGTTCTCAAATCTAGAATAAACATTTGAAACAATTCTTGGCTTCTTTATTTGAAGGGAAAGGAAATATAGTGTAGAATAATTGGAAGACCACTTAATTTAGAGGCAGGACACCTGGTGTTTGAGCCCAGGATGTAATACTTATTAGGTGACCTTGGGCACATTGCCCTCTCTGGGGCTCAATTTCTAAATCTGTAAAATGGAGCTAATATTTGTACTAGCCATCTCACATGGTCATTGAAAGAGTGCTATAAAAATATGAGGTTTTTGTTGTTGTTGTTTCTTTGCCTTCCCTCATAGAGGATAGAATATACTGGGTACTGGTTATGAGGTAGAAGAGCAGTAAGGGTTAGGCAATGAGAGTTAAGTGACTTTCCCAGGTTCACTTAGCTAGGAAGCAGCTAGATTTGAACCCAAGACTTTAAACTCTTGGCCAGGCTCTCAATCCACTGAGCCACATAGCTACACCCAGACATGAGGTTTTTTAAATTGATAAACACGTGTAAGATTAAAATTAGTATTCAATAACACCAAGTATTATATTTAATGAGATTTATTAATAATCACTCAAAGTAGAAAAATATAAGAACAAAAGTAAAAATCTGAGTAAAGAAAGATTTCCCAGCCATGTTTGTGGGAAAAGAGAGAAAGAGAGAGGCAGGGTCACACAAAAACTTTATCTCTAAAATGTAAGGATATAATGTGAGACTGAAGGTGGGATTCTGGGATTTAGAATCCTGGAAAGATAATTCAAATTATACACAAGCAACCAGGAAGGTACAGGCTTCCTGGCAGTTTAAATATCCTTCCATACCCCCTGAACCCTCCAACTTTAATTTCTTTCTCACAGACCCAGGGACTGACTTCTTGCCTACACCCGTTGCTACCCCTTCTTTCTCCTTACCTAATTCCTTACTGAGGGGGAAGCAGGGGAGACATATATCATGTTATTGTTTAGCATGCTGCTGGAATTATGTTGATGCTTTAAGTACATCCCAACATTTTTATCCAACTATAAAAAGCACCTATTTATCCACTCATGAATAAGTTTATAGAACTTTGCTCATAAAAGAATGATGGCATTATAGTGAAATTATCACAGAACCATTTCTATCTGAACCTCATCAAAAAAGAAACAAAGAATGAGATGATAATGATAATACCACCCAACCAACTTTCTGTGATATGGCACATGATAAAATAGCCAGCTAGGGGGTGGAGCCAAGAGAACACTGGGCCTGGACTTAGGAAGACCTGAGTTCAAATCTGGACTTAGACACTAGCTGCAGGACAACCCTATTTGCCTTAACCTCACTTAACCCTATTTGCCTCATTTTTTTCATCTGTAAAATGAATTGAAGAAGGGAATGGCAAACCACTCCTGTGTCTTTGCCAAGAAAACTCCAAATGAGTCACAAAGAGTCAGACATGACTGAAACAACTCAACAAAACAAAATACAGAGTAAGAAAATGTCAGTTAGGATGTTAGCGATCATATAAAGTCTGTGAATTTGAAGCCATCTACAGTAGCTGTCAAGATATGGTAGAAAATCTGAAACTTCAGCCAATTAGGCTCTGGTAATGGACAGAGTGGATTAGTGCATACCAGCTAGTGTGATAGGACTGCTAATAAGAATCCAAGAAATAGAATTGGGCAAGATAGGATTTCAGGCTGGCCCTACTTGGAGCAAGTCATGCTCCTTCATGTTTTAGTACCACAAGGAGGCAAGATACATTAGAACCAAATGCCAATACCCCACCTGCTCATAATGCTTTGGGACTGATGGGGCTTATCACCAAGTCATACAGACCACTGGTGTGCATGAAAAGGACTGAAGCTAGGAATGTCTTTATCCTCTGCTGGTACTTTATCATATCAAAATTGGAAACAGATCTTAGGGTTATAGATAAGAATTTGGTACTGCTCTTCCCCAACAAGATCCTTCCAATTATATACTACATGTTATAGACCAATGCAGAATTGGCTGCTTTCCTAAATGCAGAAAAGAGAAAGATATACACAGAATCAAGTTCTGAAAAGCCCTTTGACTTTGATGGCATGAATCCAAATAAGAAACCCAGCATACCCAAAGAGCAATTCAAAAAACCTGGTATCTGCTATAACCATCATAGACAAACATTCTTTTGTTGTTGTCAGACAGTGTAAAAGCGTTTCAGATCCTATACACAACTTTAAAAGCTTTGCCTTGCCAAGCCCTGGCCACTTCTTTTGCTCTTATTCACATGCTGCTAAAACACGCTGGAGAAAATGACAAACCTATGCTGACTGGTTCCACTACAAATGTATGTTGCACACTCTCAAGTGGGCCCTCACTGCAGCAAGGTACTCCTTTTGTACCTTCTAAACTGATCCATCATCACATTTATCACAATAGTTTTTCTAAACCTTTTCATCTCTCTTCAACCTTTGATGGTATCCTTTGTGCTTACCCTCTTAGCTATAGACATTTTCTCATAATTCCCTGAAAAAATTGAGACTCTTTGCCAAGAGCTCCCTCTTCCCCACTGATTTCATCTCATGTCACTCATTTGTCTTGCCCTATTTTCTCTTCCTTCACCCAAGACTCACATGAAGAGAAGACTGGTTGCTCTTTATAAAGGCAAACCTGCCTCGTTGATACCATTCCATCTCTTCTACTCTAGTAAATTGCCCCTCTATATAATAATAATATCTATCATTCTCACTAATCTTCAATATCTCCCTGTCTATTGGCTACTTCCCTGTTGTCTACAGAAACAACCATGACTTCCTCATCTAAAAACAACTCTCAACACAACTACTCCCCCTCTCCCCCCTCCAAGTAGCTATTATCTCTCCTTCCTTCCATGGCTCCATTTCCTATTCTCTTAATTTCTTCTAATCCCTCTTCAGTGTGGTTTCCTGCCTTCTCTTTCAACCAAAACTGCTCTATTCAAATTTATCAATGAATTCTTAACTTCCAATCCTGATTTGTATTGAGCTTGCTTTATAGTCTTTTACATTCTCACCCCTTTTTTTTCCCCAATCTCTTCTTAATATTGTCCCTTCTATGTTTCCATGGTTCTGTTTTCTTCTGGTTCTCTTCCTTTGTAAGTGTCAGTTCCTTCTTGATCTCTTTTCTTGGATTTTCCTCCATGTGAGTTTCCACTAAGGCTATCCTAGGCCCTTTTCTCTTTACCCCTTTGTGATTTTAGCAGCCCCCATGGATTTAATTATCTCTTTGCAAATTATTCTGATATTTATTAATCCATCCCTAACCACTGTGAGGATGGGATTAACTCTCCCCTGCCCATTTTTTATAATTAATCACAGAAGTGATTATTATTACTTATCCTTAAGTGGGGGAGGTCTGTGACCCATGTGTGTGAAATTGAGTGATGAATCAGAACCCACTGACTGCCCCCTGGGCAGACCTAAGCAAAGCTTTAGCTACAATTGGTCCAGGTAAAGTGGAAGGAAGGCACAGGAAGTGACAAAAAGGAATGGTCATTAAAATTGCCAAGAACTTCCAGTGATGAGGTCTTGTTCCTTCAACTTGACCCTAGAGGAGTTCTGGCTGAGGATATTGGACTGCTTCCTATTTTCTATTAGGACTACTATGTGAGTGAATAAAAAAGACAGATTCCTTTTCCCTGGATTTTTCTGGAGGTACTAGCCGCTGGAGAGGCCCCTCATCTTGGAGGAGGCTTTGTGGCTAAAACCCTTGTTTATTTACCTCTGGGCCCCCTTTGCTGGGCCTCTTAAGCTCTGCCTGTTTCAGACTAGGCAGGAGTAAATATCTACTCTCTCTGATTTTCTTACTTTCATTCTTTCTCTTTTTGTAAATAAATTACCATAAAATTCATTTGGAATTGAGTAATAATTGCTGGCAACCACTCTTGAATATATTATCTTACCCTTTAATTTTAATCCCCTACAATTCTGGCTCTTATACCTCCCTCCAGACCTTCAGTTTAGCATCTCTAATTGTTTTTTTGGTCATCCCAACCTGGATGTCCCATAGATATCTCAAATTCAACATGACAGAAACAGAATTAATTATTTTTTCTTCTATTCCAATTCCCATTTTACTGTCAAGGATACTTTCATTCATGCAGTCATGCAGTCTTACAACTACAGTGTCACCCTTGACCGTTCATTTTAAATCACTACACAAATTCAATCTGTTGGCCATGTTTGTTGATTTTTACTGCCAAAGCATCCCTTATAGACACTCTCTTCTCTCTACTCACTTAGCCACCTCCCTGGTTCAAGTCCTCACACCTAGACTATTGCAGTAGTCTTCTGCTCAGATTCATTGTCTCATATCTACCCTCACTTCAGTCCATCCTCCATTCAGATGCCAAAGTGATCTTCATAAAGCATAGATGTGACCATAACATTGCCCTTCCATAATAAATTCCAATGGCTTCCCATTATGTCCAGGATCAAATATACAACTCTCTGTAGCATTTAAAGATTTTTCACAACCTGACCCCTGCCTCCATTTCAGGTCTTCTTACATTGGACTACTATCCACTTGGCACTACAATCTAGCAAGTTATATTAAACATCTAATAAAAAGCTTATATAGTTTTAACATCATGGACAGGACAATTATGTCAAGAGAGATGATGAAAATTCTAGCTTCTCTATAAAACTGGTAAATGGCTGGTCTGGCTAAGATCCATCATTATTGGCTTGAACATCTCAGTGATATAAGAATTATTAGAAGAACATTTTACCAACTTCCTCTCTGATTCAAGCTTGATTCCATCTTTCTTAATAGAAGGCTTTACATACTTATTACCCAAAGATATGAATAGTAGCAATCTCTCCAAATATGTCAATTAGATATTTATAACCTTTATTCAAAGCTCTGTCAACTTGTTTGATAAAAAATCCTATAAACATTTAGAACAATTCGTTATCAATTTAGTGATTATTAAAGTCTGTCTAAAGGCACCATAACATTTATATTGCCCTTCTCAATTATCACAGTTCTTCAATCACTTTTTAACTCATTAGTTAGTCATGTACTGCAAGCATATAAAAGAGATGCAGGCAGAGTGAGAACACTAGTGTATTTGGTTTCCACGTGGAAAAACTGTTATTCTACTGGAAAACATTAAACAACTTCTTCACCTTGCAGAAGCATTTGCTAATGATATGAAGATTTCATGTGGGTTTAATATATGTAAAATTTTTACTACATATTAACAACAGAGACTAAAGGCTTTGAGCTTGAAGCTGAGGATCAAATTGAAGCAAAGAATGAAAGCAATACTTAAAAATGCCTTGGTCTTTTTGAAGTCAAATACTTAAACTTCAGACTATCATGGAAAAGGCATCATTCAAAAGGTTATATATTTTAGGAGGCTGACAGGCATATTGAATTCAAATCTTAACAGGAAGAGCATGATTAGAACAATGAATATCGATAAAACAAGTCTTCATGTATACATTTGGCACAGTAAATCTTCTAAAATACTTTGGATGGTTAGTGCCCTTTGAATGTACCTTAATTTTAGCTCCACAATTTTAAAAAGCCCACCTTTCCCTTGGTACTAATAGATTAGAACCAATTATAGATGGATGAAAATACTCCAAAGACTATATGAAGATTGTATTAATGACACATGACCATAAAACTGGACTTATTAGCCAATCAGCCCCCCCCAATTATATTTGTTTGTTTGTTTTTTTAAACCCTTACCTTCTGTCTTAGAACCAATACTGTGTGTTGGTTCCAAGGCAGAAGGGTGGTAAGGGCTAGGCAATGGGGGTCAAGTAAATTGCCCAGGATCACACAGCTAGGAAGTGTCTGAGGTCAGATTTGAACCCAGGACCTCCCATCTATTGGCCTGGCTCTCAATCCACTGAGCAACCCAGCTGACCTCACCCCCCCCCCCCCATTATATTTGTAATTGAGGGTGGTTATTTACCTCTTTTATTTTGTAAGCTGATCTTGGATTTTCTTCCTCCTTTTTTTTTTAAACCCTTATCCTCTATCTTAGAGTCAATACTGTATATTAGTTCCAAGGCAGAAGAGTAGTAAGGGGAAGGCAATGGGGGTAAAATGACTTTCCCTGGGTCACACAGATAGGAAGTGTCTGAAACTAGACTTGAACCCAGGTCCTTCTGACTCCAGTCCTGGTCCTCTATCTGCTGTACTACCTCACTGCCCCCTTTCTCCTTCCTTTTGACTTTCCCCTCCTTTTCTATTCCTTCACTCACTTCTTCCAAGTTAGCCCACATAGGAAGACTAGAGGTATAAAATTGTGGCTATTTTTTCCCATCAAAGACACAACTTAGTTTTATTTATACCATAGGGGAAGCTTCAAATTGGTTTCTATGTCCTTCCAGATTCAGATAGGATAGCAAAAGGTATGTTTTTCACCAGATTGATTGAAGTACTACTATCAGCTGAAAAAACACCACCATATTCACATTTGGCTTGTGGTGTGAGGTGATGCTTACTTTCCAAGATATTATGCTCAGTATTGAAAACAAAGATGCCTCAGAAATGTATGTTGCAAGTTTGGTCATTGCATAGTTTATAGTAACCTCTTGTGCTTAATCCATTCAATCCGAGATCCCCTATTGTCTAATCCTGTGAGACTGTGCTGGAAATGAGAATACACATAAGACAAATTGCCTTGGGGACAAGTAAATGCACCCTCTAGGAGATTCTAGTTAGATACACACTTCCAATTATACATACAATCTGGGAGTTACATAGTTCCCAGTTATACACACCCTCTGAGAGATACACAAAACTCACACAAATGGATAGATAGAAAAATCATACATTTATTATATTTGAGTTCCCTAGATCCACTACTCTCAAGAATATTCTAACTAGGGGGCAGCTGGGTAGCTTAGCGGACTGAGAGCCAAGCCCAGAGATGGGAGGTCCTGGGTTCAAATCTGCCCTCAGACACTGCCTAGCTGTGTGACCCTGGACAAGTCACTTAACCCCCATTGTCTAGTCCTTACCACTCTTTTGCCTTGGAACCAATACCCAGTATTGATTCCAAGATGGAAGGTAAGGGTATTTTTAAAAAGAATATTCTAACTACCAAGCACTACCAAGGCATTGTAGTTATTTTCTTAGATGTACCAAAGCAGACCAGCCAACACCGATTAACATCAGTGAATATCTTTTGTCTTTTTCTTTTTGCTAGAAAGTTTTCATTTACACAAGAGACAAAGTAAAGAAAAATCAAAAACAAGAAATTTTTACAAAGAGGGAATGAATCTTTTCCTCTACTTTCCAAGGACCATTTCCCTGGCTGCTTGGTCTGCCTTGTGCTAATTGCCCTTGTTTATGTCCCATTGGTCTCTCCCACTCTTGAAGATGCCATCTGGAAATGAAGCAAAAATACCCAAAAGTCAGTGAAGCTAGTAATTCATATAAGAAAGAAAGAAAATAATTTGGTCTGTTGTGTATTAGAGCTATTTTTTATTTATGGATATCCACGTTTGCTGCTTCAGAGGCTGAATTCCACCCTTCCTCTGTCCTTGAAAAGAAATGTACCTTCCTAGCCAATGGCAGTCTTTAACAAATTTATGAAATCTTAGAGTGAAGGTTAGCTCTTTATAATCTCAAATGATTCGGTGCCCTAGTGTTAACCCAGCTCTGCCTGGTTGCATTATCTCTAGGACCTTTCTGTCCTGTTATAAAACTCAGATCCAACTCTCTCAACTGAATTAATTTCTGAATGTGTTGCCTACTACTACAGGATATTTCTAGGAAAGATATTACCTTAACCAGAAGAGACAATCTCTAGCTCTGTAGCAGGCTAGGGCCAGAAAGCTCCTTCGAATCCTTACACTAGATAATTGTCAGAGACAATGCAATTTAATGGAAATAGTCCTGGATGCAGACTCTCTGCTCCTCTTCTGACTTTACTCATTGTGTGATTATGAGTTAATCCATTTTGCATCCCTGAGCCTCAGTTTCCTCATCTGTAAAAGAATAATAGCAATACTTGTGCTACCTACCTAAAAGGGTTATTATTAAGAAAATACTTTGTGAATATTAAATAATGAATTAAAATAAAAGAAATGAGGACTATTATTATTATTGTAAAATTTTCCCAATTTATTTCTTTCCTTCAAATCTTGGCTACATTCATTTTATTTGTACAAAAACTTTTCAAATTGATGTATTTAAAATTATCCAACTTACATTTCACAATATTTTTTATCTCTTGTTTATACATAAATTCTTTTCCTATCCATAAATCTTATAGATAATATGTTCTCTGTTCTTCTAATTTGTTTGTAATATCTCCCTTTATAACTAGGGCATGTATCCATTTTGATCTTATCTTGGTAAATGGAGTAAGATATTGGCCTATTGCTAGTTTCTGCAAAACTGCTTTCCAGTTTTCCCAACAATTTTTACCCAAATAGTGAATTCTTATTCCAAAAACTTGGACCTTTACCTTTGTCAAGCATAAGGTTACTATAATCATTCATGACTGTTTGTTATATGTCTATTCTGTTCCACTGATCTACTTTTTCATTTCTTAGCCAGTACCAGATAGTTTTGATAATTACTGATTTATAATATAGTTTACAATCTAGTACTGCTAAATCTCCTTCTTTTCCCCATTATTTCCTTTGATATTCTTGGCCTTTTGTTTTTCCAAATAAATTTTGTTTTTTATTTTCCCTAGTTTGATAAAATAATTTTTGGTAACATATGGGTGCAAATAAAACAATTATTATCCCTGATACTAGATTTTCCACCTACATTAAACTTATTTGTGACTTGAGGGATTAAAAGTTATAATACATCCTGAAATTTGACTAGAGCACTTTAGATTTCTCTATCCAAGGGAGAGATATGTGCAACCATTATGTTCTCCTTTGTATTCGTATAGAAGTAGCATGGCATAATATAAACAGCCCTAGATTTGGAGAGGGCCAGGCTTCAAATCTTGACTTTGTCTCATAAATTCTGTGGAAATATCTCTGGATTTCACTTTCCTTATATACCTCAGGAAGTCAATCAACATTAAGTACCTACTATGTGCCATGTACTATGCTGGAGATATAAATGTTTGAAAAAGATAGTCCCCACCTTCAAGGAGCTTACAATCTAATGGGAGATGGTGACATAGAAAGGGAAACTGTAAAGGAGAGGGTCACAGGGTGGCAATGAGGTGAGGTTCCAAAGTTGATGAGATACTGCAGCAGAATGAAGTTTTCCCAACAATGTTTCCTGGGCTAATGTGAAATCAGAAGTCCCAAAGTAGAGCATCTAGGTAAGAAATCAGAAGTTCTGACTAGAACTAGAACCTTTGAGGTTCCATCTAGATCTAAATTCTATAATAGCAGTCTTTTCATTTTTTGACTTTCTTAAAGCACTGTGTCTAAATCTCTCCTTTTCTCCTATCACATTCTATGCTGTATTACCCTTATTTGAAAGGTAGCAGTGGTATAGACACTTAATTTAATTTTTAATAATGGTGCTGACACACTTAGCACTCTGACCTTAAGTAAGTTACCTAACTTTTTCAAGTACCTTTTTTTTCAGTCTGTCTTGACAGAAGAGCAGTAAGGCATAGGCAATTGGATTTGAGTGACTTGCCCAGGGTCACACAGTTAGGACATGTCTGAGACCAGATTTGAATGCAGGACACCCCTGTCTCTAGGCTTGGCTCTCAATCCACTGAACCCCTTGGCTGCCCCATCTGAGTCCCCTTTTAATCTGTTAAATGAGTACTTAAAAGCAAATGTAATACCTGTATGAGTGTCTGTCTTACAGAGTTTGAGGGAAGAATGTTTATAAATAATAAGTCTTTTCAAAACTGTGAGCTGTTAAGATGTTTTACCCCCTCTTAGATCCTAAACTCCTTGAGAGCAGGGATTGTATCTTAATTTTCATCTTTGTATCCCCACTGAACTGACTGTTTCATAAATATGAAATTGAAGAGACAATCACTCCACAAGCATAATAATAATATCATTAATAATAACAATAGCTAGCATTTACCTATTTGGCTGCCATATCAATATCACATTATTACCTCACATTGAGTTTGTATTTCATTAAAATTCTTCCATCCTTTTTCACAAGAACTATTATCTGCACAAGTACAAGATGGGGGAGACATCCTTGGACAATTGTCCATGGGAAAAAGACCAAGGGGCTATAAGCTCAGTGTGATTTAATAATGGGATATGATGTGGCAGCCAAAAATGTTAATATGATCTTAGGCCAAATTGATTGTGTCATAATGTCTGGATGAAAAGAGATGCTAGCTGTGTTGTATTCTGCCTTGGACAGACCATGTCTGGAATATCATCTTCAGTGTCGGCTACCATATTTTATGAAAGGTGTTAATGACCTATAGAGGGTCCAGAGGAGGGCTAGGAGAAAGATTAAAGACTCAAAGTCTTGCCCTTATAGAAATCTTTTATGGGAATTAGAGATGTTGAGCCTGCAAAGGAAAAATGTGCTCAAATATTTTAAGCATAGTCAAACAGTGGTTAAATGGCCACTTGTAAGGAATATCAGAGAGGGGATTTAACCCTATTTAAGTTGGGTTAGATGACTCTTCATCTCTGAATTTTCATGAACTTTTCAAAATTCCTGTTAATTTACTATTTCATCTCACAATAGTCCCATGACAAAAATGGAATACATAGAATTAAAACTTTTTAACATGAGAAAATTAAGGTACAGTCATTGAAATAATTTTCCTAAGAGTAGAACCCCAGTCTTTTGACCACCAGGACTTGATCCTTTCTACCACACTACCACATTTTCTACTTTCTATTACAGTTACCCTGGGTGGTGGCACATATGCTGCCTGGTAACAGGAATGCCCTTTCCTCTTTGGGTCACTTTGGGCTTTTCACAAAATATTTATTTCCTCTCACCTCTCTGAACACCTTTTCAAATTCTTCTGTCACACAGCTACAGTCTCTTTAAGCCTTAATATCTGCTCTTTCTCTTCCTTCATACATCTATTTATCTCTCCACTGCTGCCCTCTCCACAACTCATGCACAACCATTATATTGTTCAGGCTTCTAAGGAACTATGTTCTCCCCACAAATCCCACAGAGATAACTACTTTCTACCTTTTGTTACCATATATTTCCAACCATTAGAAGTTTCGTTTCCTTCCAAGCCCTGCTCGGACCCCTCACAGATAAATTTTACTGTATTTTGTTGTGATGCTTTTTCTTCCAGCTGTTTTAGTTTAAGATTGGAAAGGCAGCTCTTTCTGCTGGATTGGATCACAGTGCTTGGCTGACATTTCTTGGCCCTTCATACACTTTTTAGATTTATCAGCAAATGCAGACACTTTCTGAGAGCATAATCCAGCCTGTGTTTATTCCGACAAACCCTATTACTGTCTTTGTGGTCAAGTATTCATTACATTACAAATTCCATAGTAAGGTGTTTATAGTTTGGACCAAAGAAGTGAGTTTGAGGTCAGTAAACTGCATGGGTGAGAATTTAATTTAGGTTCTTTTTTCTTTAATTTTTTTTTGCTTTGTTTCTTTTTTTGGTAAAATAAATATAGTTCGTCTATTTAAACATTTATTATGGAGGCAAAATGAATACCAGGGAATTTCAGGCACCCAGGGAGTTTCCATTCACATTCTTTGAGTTATCATAAAATACTTATATTTATTAAAATCTTCCACTCAAGTATGCTCTGTTATTTGAAGGGAAACATGTAATTGCTTTCCATCATCAATTAATTATTTTCTAAGTTGTCTTCCTTCTCTCAGTATTCTCTTTTATTCTATAAGGATCAGAAAGAAGCTTAAAATAGACAAGTAGCTGTTACTAAAATCTCATCATTTTAAACTAATTAGACAGAAATCTATTACTAGAACATTCAAAATTGGGAAGAGGGGAACTACCATGTCAGTATAACTGCAGTCATGGATGAACAAGGACTGAGTTCTAGAATTCTAGCACCAAAGTCCTGCCAATTGCTGTTGACTACTCCCTGCCTGCTTTTTTTAAATATAGTTCTCTCTATGTCTGATTCCTTGGCTTCAGTTCCTTGATAAAGTTTCTAGGATCTTTCTTATGAGAAAGTCTCACTCTCAAACTTTCCCATGCCCACTCCTACTTTTTAAAAAAAATGTTATCTTTGTTTTTTTATTTAATTTTTTTGTTTCAAATGTTCTCCTTTCCTTCCCCTCCTCCCCCATCCACTGAGAAAGCAATAAATGCAATACTCATTAAACATATGACATCATACAAAACATATTCATGCATTAGCCATGTTCTGAAAGAAAGAAAGAAAGAAAGGAAGGAAGGAAGGAAGGAAGGAAGGAAGGAAGGAAGGAAGGAAGGAAGGAAGGAAGAAAGGAAGGAAGAAAGGAAGGAAGAAAGGAAGGAAGGAAGGAAGGAAGGAATATGAAGGAAGGAAGGAATATGAAGAAAGGAAGGAAGGAAGGAAGGAAGGAAGGAAGGAAGGAAGGAAGGAAGGAAGGAAGGAAGGAAGGAAGGAAGGAAGGAATAGGAAGGAAGGAAGGAAGGAAGGAAGGAAGGAAGGAAGGAAGGAAGGAAGGAAGGAAGGAAGGAAGGAAGGAAGGAAGGAAGGAAGGAAGGAGGTGTAATAGTTAAAATGGTTGAAGCCATAAACTGAAGTGATTAAAATAGTGGAAGACTTAAATTGTAGTAGATAAAAGATCAGGTGAGTAAATTGTGACCACAGAAAATATGTTTTCACTACAGTGTCTTGTTTCAAATCAAATATATAAGGTGGTTGCCAGGGAAATATTCCCAATTATGAAATATACCCAAGTTAACTGGGGTTTATAGAGATTTTAATTCATACGAATGAGGAATTAAAGAAAGAGAGAAAGAGAGAGAAAAGGAATTAATGAGAAAGGGATAAGCCGGCCCTGGCCAGTCCTGGCCAACCCAGGCCTAAGCCCTAAGAGAAAAGATCAGTCAGTCCTTAATCACACACCACAAGATCTATCCAAGCAAGGATTCTAGTGACACCAGACCAGCATCATCTCAGCTGCCTTCACCAGCTCAATCCTCAATCTGAATCCCCTCTGAATGAATCTAAGCTCCTATTTAAAGGGCATTTTTTCCTATGTCACCTCCCCTAAGTCCTTATATCTACCAATGACAGTAGACATTTTTCAAAGGACAGACCATTCTTAGTTCACACCTAAGAAGCTGTAATTTTTGAGTAATTCACACCAGGAAAGCTCTGAGTAAGTTTCTCAGCTCTTTGTTCCTTGTAAATTCACAAGTTGCTTGACCTTTATAGGTACTTATCTTTTTTTTTAATATTTTATTTGATCATTTCCAAGCATTATCCATTAAAGACATAGATCATTTTCTTTTCCTCCCCACCCCCACAGCCGATGCGTAAATCCACTGGGCATTACATGTTTTCCTGATTTAAACCCATTGCTATGTTGACAATATTTGCATTAGAGTGTTCATTTAGAGTCTCTCCTCTGTCATGTCCCCTCAACCGCTGTATTCAGGCAGTTGCTTTTCTTCGGTGTTTCTGCTCCCACAGTTTATCCTCTGATTATGAATGGTGTTTTTTCTGCTGGATCCCTGCAAATTGTTCAGGGACATTACACCACCACCAATGGAGAAGTCCATTACGTTCGATCATACCACAGTGTATTAGTCTCTGTGTACAATGTTCTCCTGGTTCTGTTCCTCTCGCTCTGCATCACTTCCTGGAGGTTGTTCCAGTCTTCATGGAACTCCTCCACTTTATTATTCCTTTTAGCACAATAGTATTCCATCACCAACATATACCACAATTTGCTCAGCCATTCCCCAATTGATGGGCATCCCCTCTTTTTCCAGTTTTTGGCCACCACAAAGAGCGCAACTATGAATAATTTTGTACAAGTCTTTTTGTTCATTATCTCTTTGGGATACAGACCCAGCAGTGCTATGGCTGGATCAAAGGGTAGATATTCTTTTGTCGCCCTTTGGGCATAGTTCCAAATTGCCCTCCAGAATGGTTGGATCAGTTGACAACTCCACCAGCAATGAATTAATGTCCCTACTTCGCCACATCCCCTCCAGCATTCATTACTTTCCTTTGCTATCATGCTAGCCAGTCTGCTTGGTGTGAGGTGATACCTCAGAGTTGTTTTGATTTGCATCTCTCTGATTATAAGAGATTTAGAACACTTCTTCATGTGCTTATTAATAGTTTTGATTTCTTTATCTGAGAACTGCCTATCCATGTCCCTTGCCCATTTATCAATTGGAGAATGGCTTGATTTTTTGTACAGTTGATTTAGCTCTTTATAAATTTGAGTAATTAAACCTTTGCCAGGGGTTTCTATGAAGATTTTTTCCCAGTTTGTTGTTTCCCTTCTGATTTTAGTTACATTGGTTTTGTTTGTGCAAAAGCTTTTTAATTTGATGTAGTCAAAATTATTTATTTTACATTTTGTGATTCTTTCTATGTCTTGCTTGGTTTTAAAGTCTTTCCCCTCCCAAAGGTCTGGCATGTATACTATTCTGTGTTTACCCAATTTACTTATGGTTTCCTTCTTTATGTTTAAGTCACTCACCCATTTTGAATTTATCTTGGTGTAAGGTGTGAGGTGTTGATCTATTCCTAGTCTCTCCCACACTGTCTTCCAATTTTCCCAGCAGTTTTTGTCGAATAGTGGATTTTTGTCCCAAAAGCTGGGATCTTTGGGTTTATCGTATACTGTCTTGCTGAGGTCGCTTTCCCCCAGTCTATTCCACTGATCTTCCTTTCTGTTTCTTAGCCAGTACCAAATTGTTTTGATGACTGCTGCTTTGTAATATAGTTTTAGGTCAGGGACTGCAAGGCCCCCATCATATGTGTTTTTTTTTCCATTATTTCCCTGGATATCCTTGATCTTTTGTTCTTCCAAATGAATTTTGCTATGGTTTTTTCTAAATCAGTGAAGAAGTATTTTGGTAGTTCAATGGGATGGCACTAAATAGATAAATAAGTTTGGGTTGGATGGTCATTTTTATTATATTGGCTCGTCCTATCCATGAGCAGTTAATGTTTTTCCAATTGCTCAAGTCTAGTTTTAGTTGTGTGGAGAGTGTTTTGTAGTTGTGTTCATATAGTTCCTGTGTTTGTCTCGGGAGATAGATTCCTAGGTATTTTATTTTGTCTAAGGTGATTTTGAATGGGATTTCTCTTTCTATTTTTTGCTGCTGAGCTGTGTTGGAGATATATAGAAAAGCTGATGATTTATGTGGGTTTATTTTGTATCCTGCAACTTTGTTAAAGTTGTTGATTATTTCAATTAGCTTTTTGGTTAAATCTCTAGGATTCTTTAAGTAGACCATCATGTCATCTGCAAAGAGTGATAACTTGGTCTCCTCCTTGCCTATTTTGATGCCTTCAATTTCTTTTTCTTCTCTAATTGCTACTGCTAGTGTTTCTAGTACAATTTCAAATAGTAGAGGTGATAATGGGCATCCTTGTTTCACTCCTGATCTTATTGGGAATGCATCTAGTTTATCCCCACTGCAGATGATATTAGCTGATGGTTTTAGATATATACTGTTTATTATTTTTAGGAATGACCCTTCTATTCCTATGCTTTCTAGTGTTTTTAATAGGAATGGGTGTTGTATTTTATCAAATGCTTTTTCTGCGTCTATTGAGATAATTATGTGGTTCTTGTTGGTTTGCCTGTTGATGTGGTCAATTATGTGGATGCTTTTCTTAATATTGAACCAGCCCTGCATCCCTGGTATAAATCCTACTTGATCATGGTGGATGATCCTTCTGATCACTTGCTGGAGTCTTTTTGCTAGTATCCTATTTAAGATTTTTGCATCTATATTCATTAGGGAGATTAGGGAGATATAGTTTTTGTTCTCTGTTTTTGACTTCCCTGGTTTTGGAATCAGTACCATGTTTGTGTCGTAAAAGGAGTTTGATAGAACTCCCTCTTTGCTTATTATGTCAAATAGTTTGTATAGTATTGGGATTAACTGTTCTCTGAATGTTTGATAGAATTCACTAGTGAATCCATCAGGCCCTGGGGATTTTTTCTTAGGAAGTTCTTTGATGGCTTGTTGGATTTCATTTTCTGATATGGGATTATTTAAGAATTCTATTTCCTCTTCTGTTAGTCTAGGCAGTTTGTATTTTTGTATATATTCATCCATTTCTCCTAAATTGGTGTATTTATTGCCATATAATTGGGCAAAGTAATTTCTAATGATTGCCATAATTTCATCTTCATCAGGGGTGCTGTCCCCCTTTTCATCTCTGATGCTGTTAATTTGCTTTTCTTCCTTTTTTTAATTAGATTGACCAGTACTTTGTCTATTTTGTTTGTTTTTTCAAAGTACCAGCTTCTTGTATTATTTATTAAATCAATAGTTCTATCACTTTAGATATTATTAATTTCTCCCTTAATTTTTAGGATTTCTAGTGTGGTTTTCTGCTGGGGGTTTTTTTTTGATTGCTTTTGAGTTTTTTCATTTGCATTTCCAATTGATTGATCTCTGCTCTCCTTAGTTTGTTAATATAAGCATTCAGGGATATGAATTTACCTCTGATTACCACTTTGGCTGCATCCCAAAAGGTTTGAAAGAATGTCTCACCATTTTCATTTTCCTCGATGAAATTATTAATTGTTTCCATGATTTCTTCTTTAACTAAACGATTTTGGAGTATAATATTGTTTAATTTCCAGTTAGCCTTTGACTTGGTTTTCCATGTACCATTACTAATCATTATTTTTATTGCCTTGTGATCTGAGAAGGCTGCATTCATTATTTCTGCTTTTCTGCATTTGTGTGCTATGTTTCTGTGACCTAATGTATGGTCAATTTTTGTGAATGTGCCATGTGGTGCTGAGAAGAAGTTGTATTCCTTTTTATCCCTATTTATTTTTCTCCATATGTATATTAATTCTAATTTTTCTAAGATTTCATTCACTTCTTTTACCTCTTTCTTATTTATTTTTTGATTTGATTTATCTAAATTTGATAATGGTTGGTTTAAGTCTCCCACTAATATGGTTTTACTGTCTATTTCTTCCTTCAATTCTCCTAGTTTCTCCATTAGAAATTTGGGTGCTATATTATTTGGTGCATACATGTTGATTAATGATATTTCCTCATTGTCTGAAGTCCCTTTTAACAAAATATAATTACCTTCCCTGTCCCTTTTGATCAGGTCTATTTTTGCATTGGCTTTATCAGATATCATGATTACCACTCCTGCCTTCTTTCTGTCAGTTGAGGCCCAGAAGGTCTTACTCCATCCTTTAATTCTGACCTTGTGGGTGTCAACCCGCCTCATGTGTGTTTCTTGAAGACAACATATGGTAGGGTTTTGGATTCTAATCCATTCTGCTATTCATCTATGTTTTATGGGTGAGTATATCCCATTCACGTTCAAAGTTATGATTGTCATTTGTGGATTCCCTGGCATTTTGATATCCTTCCCTAATTCTAACCTTTTCTTCTTCAGCTCTACCTTTTAGTCCAGTGATTTACTTTGAATCAGTCCCCCTTGTCCCCTCCCTTGATGTTTCCCTTTTTAGTCCCTCCCTTTTTGTTCCCTCCCCTCCCCCCTCTCTTTCCCTCCCTTTTTGCTTTCCCTCTCCCCCTCCCCCCCTTGGTTTTCCCTTCTCCCTACCCTTGTTGGGTAAGATAGAATTCAAGATCCCAATGGATCTGGATGTTTTTCCCTCTCAGAGTTGATTTCCCTGAGATTAAGGTTTAAGTAAAAAACCCTCTCTTCCTCTCCTTCTTATAGGAGTTTTCTTCCCCTCCCCTTCCCATGTGAATCTTTGTGTGAGAAAGATTATTCTATTTGGTCTTTCTTTACCCCCTATTTATACATTACATTTTCCCCACATGTTAGTATACATAGATTGATATAAATGTAGTCCTTATAGAAGAGAGTTTGAATAAAAGAAGAAGATAACATTTTTCTCCTTTCCCCTTTCCTTAATATTTACCTTTTCAGGTATTCCTTGCTCTTTGTTTTTCGGTATCAAACTTTCCACAGAGCTCTGGTCTTTTCTTTGCAAAAAGTTGGAAATCTTCTATTTTGTTGAATGCCCATACTTTCCCTTGGAAGTATATAGTCAGTTTTGCTGGGTAGCTGATTCTTGGTTGAAGACCCAGCTCTCTTGCCTTTCTGAAGATCATGTTCCATGCCTTATGATCATTCAGAGTAGAACTTGCAAGGTCTTGTGTGACCCTGATTGGCATTCCTTTATATCTAAATTGTCTTTTTCTGGCTTCCTGTAGGATTTTTTCTTTTGTTTGAGAGCTTTGGAATTTGGCAATTACATTCCTGGGAGTTGTCTTTTGGGGGTTTAGTGTAGAAGGTGTTCTGTGAGCTCTATCAGTGGCTGTATTACCCCCTTGTTCTAGAATCTCTGGGCAATTTTCTTTGATTATATCTTGTATCACGATGTCGAGTTTGGTGTTTATTTCTGGCTTTTCTGGAAGTCCAATTATTCTTAAATTATCTCTTCTCCCTCTATTTTCCAGATCTGTCACCTTGTCGGTGAGATATTTTATGTTCTCTTCTAATTTCTTGGTATTTTGGCTTTGCTTTATTAATTCTTGCTCTTTTACACGATCGTTGTCTTCCAGTTGCCTGATTCTGACCTTTAAAGCCTGGTTTTCCTTTTCAGTTTGGTCACACTGGTTTTGTAGATGCGTGAATTTCTTTTGCATTATTTCCCACTTTTCCTCCCAGAAGGCTTCCATCTTTTTGGTCATTTCTGATTCAAATTCTTCATGGGTTTGTGGAGAGTTTCCATTTCCTTTGGAAGGTTTCAGAGCATTTTCTTGGGTATCGTCTTCTATATCCTCTGTATTTTGTATTTTGGCTCCGTAGAATGTGTCCAAAGTCGCCCCTTTCTTCTTATTTTTCTTGGGATTTTGGGGCTTCTGTGCTTCTGTGAAGTTTGCCATCTCTGAATGGGGAGGATTAGCTTTTCTTATCTCTGTCTGGTGTTCAGAGGTTTTAGTCCTGGGCAGATTGTCAGTTCTATGAGCTTTCCCTGGGTTGAACTGAGTATGCCTTAAGGCAGTAACTTTCACTGGAACTGGAATGGAAGGATCCGGCCAGGGGGTTACACTCTCCCCTGGCTCTCTCTGTTTCCCTGCTGTCTGGGTGCCCCCTCGACTGGGTCGGGTTGCTTTCCGGAAGTTACCTTCAGAATAGCTGGCCGTGAGGCTGTCTTGCCAGCCCTGAGGGTTACTGTTGTTTCCAATGACCCTGCTCTCTGAGGGGGGAGGGGCCTCGGCTTCCCAGAGCTCCGAGGGCAGTGACTTTCACTGGAACTCGGATGGAAGGATCCGGCCAGGGGGTTATAATCTCGGGTCTAAGTTTCCCTCTGTAGCCTTGGACTCTGTGCTCCTACCCCTTAGGTCCGAGTGATCTGGAAGGAAGGAAGGAAGGAAGGAAGGAAGGAAGGAAGGAAGGAAGGAAGGAAGGAAGGAAGGAAGGAAGGAAGGAAGGAAGGAAGGAAGGAAGGAAGGAAGGAAGGAAGGAAGGAAGGAAGGAAAGAAGGAAAGAAGGAAAGAAGGAAGGAAGGAAGGAAGGAAGGAAGGAAGGAAGGAAGGAAGGAAGGAAGGAAGAAAGGAAGAAAGGAAGAAAGAAAGAAAGAAAGAAAGAAAGAAAGAAAGAAAGAAAGAAAGAAAGAAAGAAAGAAAGAAAGAAAGAAAGAAAGAAAGAAAGAAAGAAAGAAAGAAAGAAAGAAAGAAAGAAAGAAAGAAAGAAAGAAAGAAAGAAAGAAAGAAAGAAAGAAAGAAGAGGAAGAGAACATCAGTTTCCTGTGTGGAGGTGGACACAATTCTTCCAGACACATCTTTTGGAATTGTGGTGGATCATCATATTGTTGAATTAATGTCTCAAATAGTTGATTATCTTTACAGTATTGCTGTTGCTACATATGTTTTTCTCTTGGGGAACTTTTCATTTTGCATCTGTCCATATGTTTTCCCAGGTTTTCTGAAAATAGCCATTTCGCCATTTCTCATAGCCTAATAGTATTCCGTCATTTTCATAATCAGCCATTCCTCAGTTGATGGGCCTTCCCTCAGTTTCTAATTCTTTGCCACCTTAAAAAAGTCATTTTAACTATTTTTGAATATATGAGTCCTTTCCCAACTTTTCCCCAGAGTTAATGATAGCATTATAGAATCTTGGAATTATAAAAGACTTCATAATCAAATCTATACCTAATTAGGAATCTGATCTATAACATCTATAAAGAGTAGTCATCTGGGCTCCACTTGAAGGGCAAATTAATACTTTACTAAATAGCCAATTCCATTTGCAGAAAGTTCTAATTGTTTGACAACATTCTGGCACATGAAGTCAAACATTTTTTCTGCAACATCCTCCTATTCCTTCTAGTTCTAACCTCTTGAATTGAGCAAAACAATTGTAATATTTTTACATGGCAGGTCACATACTTGAGAACAGCTATCTCCTTTATATCTGGTGAGAATCCTCAACCTGATATGAACTATCAGAGTCCTCCAATTGTCCAGAGCAATAAAGCCTTTGCTTTGTACTCATCTTTTGGCTGGAAAATCCCCAACAGAAGGCATGAGTTTTTTCACCAAAGCATTGCATTAGCCTTAAGGGATTTCTCCCTCTTTACGATTTCTATAACTGTTATTATTTGCACCAACTTTTTGTTATGTAGCAAATAATATTCCTTGTTCCTAAAGTACAAAGACTGTGTCATTCCACAGTATATTTAGTACTAAGCATGCTAAGTTCACATAATATCTAAGTCTCAAAAAATAATTATTGATTTTGATGATCATGTTGACTAACATCTGAAATATCACTTCCTCTGAATTTATATATCTGTTCAGTCCTTGTTAATGTCTATTTACAGTTTCTATTTTGGTAGCTGAAAATTAAATTTGATTCCACTTATCTTTTTTCCCTTCATATATTGTTCATTGTTTGTAAATTGTTAAGCTACGATTGGGGCTTTTGATCAGAGAACTTAGAAAATGAGACAGACATAGAAGAAAAAAGTACAACTTCTACCTTTCTTTTTGCACAGATATAAAATTACCAAATACCTTTCCTACATCATCAGCAAGAAAACTTTTCTCTAAGTGGGAACAGATTATTTTTCAATTAATTAATTTGTTTGTTACATTAAAGTTCCCAGGCACCTCCCTCCTTCCATCCCCTCTTCACATTAGATAAGGCATCATTTGACATCCTTCTAAACATATACATATATAATTTACATATATATATATATATATATATAGTTTACTTATATACTATGTCTTGCTTGTTTTTATTTATCAGTTCTTTTCCTGAAGGTAGAAATACACAAGTTATTCTTCAAAGAATATTTCTGACACTTGTCTTAATATTATTCATTGATTCTGATAGTTATTTCATTCTATTTCTTTTCCTAGATTTTGAAGAAATCATGCATTGAAATTTTAGCAGCTGAGCCCTCAAGCATATGTGCAGGAGGTAAGTTGAAAACAAACTGTTATACAATTTCCAAAGTTTTTAATTCCAACTACCATTTTAACTTTTGTGGATAAGATTCTGGATGGATGGATGTGGAAATGGCTTAAGAAACTTGTGATGTTCCTAAGATGATTTGCAGGATTTAGAACTTGAAGGGACTTTTAAGTTCATCTGATTTAACCTCCTTATTTTATAGCAGAAAAAATTGAGGAAGGGATTTGCCTGAGAGCACCCAGGCAGAAAACAAAAGAGCTGAAATATGAACAAAAGCCTTTTTATTTTAAATCCAATGTTCTTTATACCCCCTGTCAGAGTAACCATTATCATTGCTTTTGATTTTTTCTAGAACACATGATAGCTATTAAGTTTCTAAATATGTTCCTGCACATATGTGAGCACATACAAATATACACACATCCAACATAGAATTAGTTCTGAAACTTAGAAAGAGTGGCCTAAAGGTATTTTCTTGATAGGATTTTAAATTTGGTAACTACTCATTTGGGTTTCTGTTTAACTGTTAGACTTATTGGCCATGATAGGTTTAAGTTCTTATTAGAAAAAAAACTTATTAATATTCAGATTGTCTAAGAATTGTGCCACATGAGTTCTGCTGATACTTTTTACGACAGCATTGAGGAGGAACTCCAAAGGATAATGCCTGCACCCCAAGAGAGCTATGTAGAGGTGGCAATATGAAGATGTGCCAATGGCACCACTGGGGGACATATTCAGCTGGGAGGAAGGCATAGCAAAGGAGCTGACCAGGAATCCTCCATCAATTGAGTCCCCCATTTTACCTGATAAAATTAAAGACTGTCCATCTTTAAGTGACCCATTTGCATGCCCAAGTGTGAAGTAAAATATTTAGGGGACCTTCATTCCAACTTTTATACTATGCACCCTGGGATTCAGAGTTGGAATCAGTCACATGTCTGATGCCCTGCCCTACACAACCAGTGTCCCCAGTATCTCCTGGTGCCCCAGCATCAGCACCTGTGTCCTGGGTGCAAGGTCACTATGGTGGCAGGAGCTTAAGGTTGAAAAACCAGAGCTAGAAGCAGAGAGCTCTCTTTTCTTTGGACCAGACTCTTGAACTAACTGGCACTCTGGCCTTGCTCTCTTGCTACTCTATCTCTCCAGGACATCTCTGACAAGCTTTGGTTTGGAGGTCAAGATTTTTACCTTGAGTTAGAAAGGTTGAAACCTATACTCTCCTTGTCCCTCTTTACCAATTATACCTATAAATCTAGTAATGACCTTCCAAATCAATTTTTATTTATAACACCCAAGACACTGTACCCTTTGAGGATACCCATCTTTGCCTCTTTGTAATATGTAGGATTCTGGGAAGTGATCTCTGTCTTGTGCTCACTCTTCTCATTGATGGTTTATGTGTTCATCAATTAAGTGTATCTTAAATTTATTGGGTGGAGGAGGAGGAATGTTCAATTGTAAATCTTTTTACTATGCTAGTCTAGGAAATCCCTTTTGTTTTAAGTCAATTATCCCTTGTGGGTGACTACTCAAAAATATAAAAAAAAATCGGTAGGGGCTCATGAACTAGTCATTCTTCATTGGATAGACCCTGTAAGTAGGAGTAGGGAGGAATCTGAAGGAGGAATGACTGGCATGTGGGTTGAATTAAAAAGAAAACTTAAAGTAAAAGACCCCAACTTTTCCTTGGACTTTAGGACAAAGTTGTGCATACAACAGATACTGAAGGAACCCCATGTATGATAAACGAATGACAAATACATAGAATTAGAGATTTAGAGCTAGAGAGAACCTTAGAGGCTATCTAGTACAATTGCTTTTTCTTACAAATGAGGTAACTTAGACTCAGAGAGGAGTTAAGTAATTTGCTCAAATCTTCAGTAAATGTCAGAGTGAATTTCAGTCTTCCAAAAGCCTATTACACATTTTATAATATTAATAATCAATCAAAATATTCATTAAATGCCTATTATATACCAGGTACTGTGCTAAGCCCTTGGGATACAAAAAGAGGCAAAGATGGGCCCTGCCCTTAAAGAGCTCACAATCTAATGAAAGGCAATTTATTTTCACATGTTGTACATCTTAGTTGAGATTTTCTCAGTCAATATTTTTTCACATGCCTTATTCAATCTACCATTCCCAATCCCTAATAAACTAATAGTAGTGGATACTATGTGTAGAATTATGTTCACATAGTCTAATTAAGCACAACTAAGACACATTGTTGCTGTTCGGTCATTTCAATCATATCCAACTCTTTGTGACTCCATGTAGAGTTTTCTTGGCAAAGATACTGGAGTGGTTTGCCATTTCCTTCTTCAACTCAATTTATAAATGAGAAAACTGAGGCAAACAAGATTAAGCAACTCGCCCAGGGACAAGCTACTTACCCAGGGTCACTCAGCTAGTAAACATCTGAGGCCAGATTTGAACACCAGAAAATGACTTTTCCTCACTGCAGGACCAGCACTCTATCCACTGTGCCACTACCTTATGTATTTATTTGCTATAAATTCAGCCTTTAAGAAAAAATCCACTTTGATTCCTCTAAATTTTAAATTGTAGATTTTTTTTTGCTTGTCTATTTTGTTTTTTAATGACCATAACAAGGTTATACTGTTTGTAGGATAGCAGAGACAACATTGGCATATTAGATAAATACGTAGACTTGGAGCCAGGAAGACATGGGTTCAAATTTTGCCTCTGATATATACTGTATATTTTATCCTCTGAAGTCCCTTAACACTTAAAAAGTGATTCTGACCTATTTTGATAAAAGGACATTCCTCAACTAGAACCTCTCCATGTAGATGACATCACAGATTCAGTCCTAATGGTTGCTATGTAGTAAAACTGATGAAAATTCTAGCCAAATCAGATTTTCTTCTTGGGTCAATATCTTTAAAATGGCAAGAAAATCCCTCAAGATTTCTGTCATTTTTAAAGGTTAAAAGTAGGAAGAGGGGACAGCTGGGTGGCTCAGGTGGTTAAGAGTCTGGCCAAGAGATGGGAGATCCTGGTTTCAAATCTGGCCTTAGATACTGTCTAGCTATGTGACCCTGGACAAGTCATTAACACCCCCCCCCCAATTGCCTAGCCTTTACCACTCCTCTGCCTTAGAACCAATACACAGTATTGATTCTAAGATGGAAGGTGAGGGTTTTTTAAAAAGTAGGAAGAACACTGATAGATTTTCAGATCTCAGTTAAGAACACAGGCACTATCTCCTCCTTACTTTCCCACCTCACACAAAACCCAAGCTAAGTGTTATCATTTGACTTATCAATAAAAAGACATATTTAAATGGATCTGGGAGCTCATTACCAGTGCTTTTCCACTACTGCAGACCCACAACTTTTCTATGTTTTCTCATAAGATGTTAATTTTGGTCCATGTCTTTATATACATCCCCCCTCCCCCAGAGAAGACCTCAAGGCAAAGCGGAATGGTAAATACAGTCCTATACATGGCATTAGCATCAGGAAGACCTAGATTTAAATCTCATCTCACATACTGACAATGAGCAAGTCACCTGAGTGTTCTGTGCCTTAGTTTCCTCATTTATAAAATGAGCAGGTTGAACTTGATGAACATATAATCTATTACTGAACTATGATGTGAAAGCTTGCAATAAGGGCATATTCTTCAATAACCCAGGATCACTTCCCCATTGTGATAGACATCAGAAGACTTAAGTGGAAGAATAAAAAATATATAACATCCAAATTATTGATGAAGCAATAAGTATTTTAGATAGCCAAAGCTATTTCAAACTGTATCTTCTTTCTGTTTCATTTGAATCTTTTTTTTTTACCTTTCCTATGAATAAGATGGAGGAAGTGACTTTGGGATTTCATTTCACTTTGAGGGAATGATTTAAAATAATGAGGACTTACATAAAGCTAGATACAATGAAATCTCTTTATTAAATAGCAAAAGATATAATGTTCATTGATTATTGATTCAAAATAATATGCTAATCGCCAGAAGAGGAAAGTTGGTCACAGATTATTAAAGCCAGGAGAAGTATTGTTCTTTAATTATGGTATAGGGTTTTATGGCTCATAGGGTCTACAGAATGAATTCCACTTAAAAAAGAATTGCCAAATATATTTGGCCCAGTTTACCAGTTTTCAAAAATTAGAACATAAAACTATTGTGGCATATTAATCAGGGGAAACCTTGTAATGATTTTTTTAGCCCTTACTTCCATCTTAGAATCAATACTGTGTATTGGTTCTAAGGCAGAAGAACAGTGAGGGCTAGGCACTTGGGGTTAAGTGACTTGCCCAGGATCACACAGATAGGAAGTGTCTGAGGCCAAATTTGAGTTTAGGACCTCCCATCTCTAGGCCTGGCTCTCTATCCACTGAGTCATCTAGCTGCCCCCTTACAGTCAATTTGATTACCTTGCATAGTGGAAATTAAGTGAGACTTAATTGGGAGGAGAATATATATAAAATGCTTCAAAACTTAAAGCCATTTGTAAATGCTAAGAAGGAAGAGGATGATGAAGATGACATCTCTCCAGAGGCTAGCATACCACAAAGCACTTAGTTGACAGGTCTAAAGATAACTGATTGGGGTCTGTGTCTAAGACTACTTCCAAAAAAAATTCTGACTGTTCTAGAGCAGTGATGGTGAAACTTTTCGAAATCGAGTGCCCAAAATATAACCCTCAAGTCACATATCAGTCCCCACCCATTCCACCTTAACCCAGACAGGTGAGGGAACGCCCTTGGGGGGTGGGGGTGAGTCATGTAAGAAATGCCCTTAGGTGTGTGTGGAAAAACGGGAGGAGAGCAGCCCTTACAGCATGCATGCCATAGGTCATCAACACTGTTCTAGAGGATAGGCTTCACTGATAAGTATTGCCTTGGAAATAAATATGTTGGCTTTATATCTTGAGATAATTTACTCTATTTGAGTATTTATATATAGAAAATAGTACATTTTTATACAGAATTTACTCTAAGTGGCTTGCAAAAGGAGTTTTAATTAAGGTACTGGGAATTTTGTCACCTTTTTTCCTACCTATCTTTTGAAATATTCCCAAAGAATGATGTATGTATGCATGTATATATGTGTGTGAGAGAGAGAGAAGGAAAGAGAAGGGGGAGAGAGAAAAGAGAGGGAAGGAGAGACAGAGAGAGATGGAGACAGAGACAGATAGAGTGACACACAGATGTAGACAGAGAGACAGAGGTATAGAGAGAGAAAGAGAGGGACAGAGAAAGAGGGGTGGTTCTTCCTCTAACACCCCCATAGCAAATTATATGAGGTTACCTATGTCTCCAGCCATGTGAACAAATACATGTATGTCCCATGTACCTCTTCTGAAAGGTATTGTCAATTTCTAATGGTGATATACTGTATCCTCACCTCCATCCTGTTATGTGTGAAGGAGAGATGGGAAAAAAGTCATACTGGGATGTAAATTGCATGTGTATTCTGCACACCAAATAGAAAAACTGCTAAGGTTGCAGAATATGCATTCATTCACCTATGCAAGAATATCCCAGTATGAAATCATTTTGTTAGGCAATGATAACATCACTATTCATAGATGTGCACTGTTAAAATTAATTGTGGTTGTACTCTGAATAATAAATCCCAAAATAAATTACTAAAGTAAATGGAATTTATGGTAGTTTATTTACAATATTTACAATTGAAGGAAGATATTAAGGAGAGAGAGAGAGGGAGAGAGAGAGAGAGAGAGAGAGAGAGAGAGAGAGAGAGAGAGAGAGAGAGAGAGAGAGAGAGAGAGAGAGAGAGAGAGAGAGAGAGAGAGAGAGAGAGAGAGAAACTCTGACTTCTTCTGATATCAGTTAGAACTTCTAAGTCCCAGCCAAGGGAAGAGAGTCTCAGGAAGATGGGCCTTAACTGGAGGCTTCATGCCTCCAGAAAGGTGGGCTCACTATATCAGTTAGAATTTCTAAGTCCCAGCCAGGAGAAGAGAAAATAAAGTCCACTAAGTCAGCCTTTCACTCACCAATGGTGACAGTCTAAAAAAAGAAGTCTGGGTGTTGGTCTTCCAGTTGCTCCTCCATCCTTCACTCCAAGCCTGGGTGACTGTCTCCCCTCTTCAGTCTTTCCCCCCTCTATTTAAAGACCTTTTCTCTTGTGTCACCTCCTCTAAATTTTCACATCTACCAATCACAACAGATGCTTTTCTCCAGGACTGCCCATTCTTTAGTTCTCACCTTCTTTGGTTAGATTTTTCTCCAGGACTTCCCACTCTTTAGTTCTCACCTTCTATGGTTAGATTATATCTTTTTGGGTTACTTAACACCTCTTTGTGGTTAATTTACCTTTTAAAGTTACTTAACACCTTTTTGTGGTTAATTTACCTTTTGTAGTTCTTAACACCTTTTTGTAGTTAAAATCCAAAAATAGATTGTAGCTTAAAATTCTAGCTTCACTATAAAGTAAGAGCTAAGTACCTTCATTGTTACAGTCAGTAGATTACAGTTTTATCTTCACAATAAAGAAAGAGCTAAGTATCTTCATTGTCACAATCAGGAGATAGCTAAATTCAATCTTCACAGTACCATTGAACCCAGTGACTGATTACAGAATTGCCATTAGGTGGAGAAGAATTGCATGATTGCAATCAAGTAGTAGAAATGATGCACAAACCCAACAAACAACTTAAAGACACACCTCTTATCAATCCAGAAATAGAGTTATACACTGATGAGTCCTCCTATATTCACAATGGAAGGAGAGTCACAAGGACAGCAGTAGTTGACAATGACAAAACACTTTGGCATGCATCATTGCCAAGTCATGTTAGTGCCCATGTTGCCGAGCTGAAGGCTCTGCTTGTTGCCCTAGAGTTAGCTAAAGGAAAAAGGGTTAACGTTTACGTGGACTCAAATTATGCTTTCTTCACCTTGCATTCATCTGCTTACATATGGAAAAATAGAGGATTTAAAACCTTGGCTGGGAAACCAATTGCATATGTCAAATTAATAGACTATCTTATAAAAGCTGTAGAACTTCCAAAGGAGGTAGCTGTAATCCATTGTAAGGCACATACTCATGGAAAGGACAGAATATCCCTAGGGAATGACAGAGCAGATGTAACCTCAAAATACGCTGCAAGGTTCGGACCCCACCGTGTGCTGAATTTCTCTCCAATTGAAAGGCACAATCTCAGTGAAGCTTACAGCAGAGAAGAAAAACAGTCATGGAAGGAGCAGCTAGGTGCTAAACTAATAGAAGGCATTTGGATTGCTCAAGGGGGTAACCAATTCTCCCTAAAAATCTATATCAACATCTATGCACCGTAATTCATGCAAAAGGACATTACAGGGTGCAAAGGATTCTGGATACAATACAGAGGTTTGGGATGGCACCAGAAATAACAGAAAATGCCATTAGAACTTGTAAGGCATGTGAAACATGCAGAAAGTATAATCAAGGACATTTTAAGAACATAGCATTGGGAGTCAGACCTCTCAGCTACATGCCTTTCCAATGTATTCAAATATTGACATGCCCAAAGACAAGGAATACAAATATGCATTGGTGATTGTGGATAGATTGACAAGATGGGTTGAAGCATGTCCATCCAAGAAAAATGACATAGCAACAGTATTGAGATTTCTATTGAAAGAGATGATACCTAGACATGGCATTCCCGATACCATAGAGTTGGACAGGGGGTCCCATTTCACTTCCCAAGTTCTGTAAGAAATCTACAAGAACTTGGGGATCAAATGCAATTATCACTTGGTTTATTGACCCCAAAGTTCCAGCCAGGTGGAAAGAATGAACAAAGGATTGAAGATAGGTAAACTGTACAGAAACACACTTAAAATGGACAGACATTATTCCTCTTGCTTTGTTTAACATAAGAACTAGACTGAGAATTGACTTACATATATCACCATTTGAAATGCTATATGGTCAACCACTTTGGTATGATAGGATGGTAAAGCTATCATGCCTGTCCATGGTAAAAGGGGAATGTGTACTTCATGACTAGTTAAAACAAATACAAAGGAGATTAGACAAACTGAGGAAACTGGGTTTACTTGTGCAAAGAACACCACTAGATTTTTCACTGCATAAGATAAAACCAGGAGACAAAGTACATGTCAAGAACTTTAATAGAGAATCTCCTACAGAACCAAGATGGATTGGTCCAACAACGGTCGTAATGACAACTCCAGCATCTATAAAGATTGATCAAAAAGATCCATGGTTCCATGCTTCACACATAAAATTGCATCACGCCCATAACATTAACATCAATGAAGATGCATAAATATGATATCTGAAACAAATAGCCCTAGTAATAACCAACAACAGTCCCTATGAAAGGAAAGTTATGATAGACAAAACATAAAGAACAGATAAGAAAGCATTGCACATGTTAAAATAAAGGAAAGTACATGAGAGTAAAAAAAAAATTAAAACAGAAAAGCACTGCTAAAGCAAATGAAAAAGCTCCGGATAGAAAAGTAGATAGTAAAAGGCATTTTAAAAATTAGCTCCAAAGAAAAATATCTACAAAGTCTACACAGAGTTTCTGCCAACAATCGTACAACCAAGAAAGTAACAAAGTCATTTTACTAAGAAAACCTAACTCTATGACTAAACGAAATACATTATATCAAAATTCTATCTCCAAGAAACTTCAAAAAGTCAACATATCTTAACATGAACATCAAAGAGAGCAAATAATCCCCTTGTGAAAACCCAAACATCAAAAGATAAGAGAATATAAAATTCATAATCATAACATACTACAACAAACTACATACACCCACTCATGAAGATGATCATATGAAAAGCTTATTTCCATGCATGAAGGACAACTCATAAATACTGACAAGCACATATGAAGAATTCATATCTTACTTCCAGGCACAATGAAAGATTTCAATCTTTCATACATGCACATGTAAAACCTTACACACATGCATGTTCCTGAATGTTCCTGAATATTAAAGAACACAGGACTTCAATCAAGAGTTGACGACAGACAACAAGTGTATCCAGCACAGATGAAAAAACCAAGACACATAGTTTTCTACAATCAACATCAAAAGACATGGAAGGACTTTGAAATTTTGGACTTGTGGTCATGAGGTCATGTAAGAATGAGACATACATGTTAAGATCACATATATACTTACATATGCTACACATAAATACAATGTGGAAGGAAATCTCATGGACTGGGTAAGCATAATTGCAACACACAAAATTCATACTGATATATAAATTTCTGTGGAAAATTCAAACAGAAAGAAATTTCTTATCTGTCTGAGTTTGCACAGAAATCAAAACAATGTATTATATATTTTTACATATGTACATCTGTAGAGATACAATCTATGCACATATGTGAATACTAATGTACTAACAAACTATATTAGAATAATTTATTAATGTTCTAATGACTAACAATAGGGACAGCTTAGAAAAATTTGTTCAAAGTCTTAGGGAATATAGGGACAGACATAAATTTAACTATAGAAGTTAGATTACATTATGATTTTAGGTTAACACTCATTAGTAACAGAAATTTTTACTTAGTAGAAATTATAGACATAAGGAGATAAGACATTTACATATTCAAAATATTGTTGAAATTCTTGAAATTGTTACATGGTTTGTTATTGTGTTCAAAAACTATATTCATGTAAAATCCCTATTTACCTAAGCCATTTTCCTATACCCCAACTTAGCATAGAGTTAGGTAGACAGAATAGTTAAGATAGATTAGGCTTTGTTATTTTGGGAGGGTAAAGGAATATTTAACATAGAATAGGGTTAAGAACTAGAAAGTTAGACTAGAAATTTGACAAAGGATGCATCCCGTCCAAAGACAAAATGGGGGAATTGCAATGTGTGAAGGAGAGATGGGAAAAATGTCTGCAGCAAAAGCTGGAAAAGCAAGGACTCCAGAATCTGTCAATCAAGATCGACATTCTATTTAGAATGGGGACCAGAAGGACCGTTGAAAAAGGAGGAGGCAAACTGAAAAACTGAGTCTCTTTGCCATGGGACAGAAAAGAGGAAGGACAAAAGTCCTGCTCTCTGCTTTCTCTCTGCTATACTACAGTGAACTTGAATCTTCAAGTCCTGTTGACCCTTTTCCCATATCTGAATTATATTCCACCATCCTCCAACTTGGGAATTGTTTAGTATTAGGGAAACCCCAAACCCTCTCTCCCCTCAACTTCTTTTCCTTTCCCCTTTTCTTAAATAAACCCCTTACTTAATCTTAGAGAAGAGAAAGATGATTTATCTTATATACCAAAAGACTCACTCTAAGCTGATTTCAGTGAGACCAAGAGAAGAATCAAATAGGGTGGGGAAGGGAGGAGGGAGGAGGGACAAGGAGGGAGGAAAAGGGAGGGAACGGAGGAGGGAGGAGATTGGCAGATCTGATCTTAAAATCATCATCTCTCACTTAAATAATTCCCTAATAAAATTCCCACCAAACACCCCTTTTCTCAAGAAGAAAGGCAGAAGGGAAAAGGTGGAAAATAACCCCACCTCAAGGCCTAGCATTTACATCTTTTTTTTTTAAACCCTTACCTTCTGTCTTAGAATCAATATTGGTTCTAAGACAGAAGAGTGCTAAGGGCTAGGCAATGGGAGTTAAGTGACTTGTTTAGGGTCATATAGTTAGGAAGTGTCTGAGGCCATATTTGAACTGAAGACTTCTTGGCTTTAGACTTGACTTTCAATCCATTGAGCCACCCAGCTGCTCCCACAATTACATCTTAATGTTGTAACCTCAGGTATGTGGCAGATGGATGAGGTAGATATTTTGAGAAAGGATGCCTTCTCAGAGCCCCTTAACTTACACCATATTCACAGTTACTTCACCTTTATGTAAAGCTATTCCTGATAATTACTGTTGCATATTTAAGCACACATTTGCCACTGTCTGCTGACCAATTACCTCACCTCCTTAAATTGAGGACATGCTTTCAAGTTCTTAGTTCAACAGCTTGCAGATTCCTCTTTGGTAACCAATAGAACCTATTCATTGTTAATTCAAACTCTTATTCCATTTCCAGCATTGCCTTGTAGAGAAATGCCATTTTATCTACTCTCCAGGAAATTTCTTCCTTTCTTGGTATATCATTTCCTCTGGCCCCCAGTCAGCAAGGCCCAATCTTTAATAGTTCATAGTGTAATGTAAGAAAGAGAGGAGAGATCAGCTGAAGAGCAACAGAGGAAGGGCAGAGAGAGAGAAGCTCCAACTGTCAAAGGTCTTCTAGCCTGGGAGGTGGAGGAGGAAAGGAGGTTTTCCTGGAAGCTGAGAAAGAGCCCATCCATTTGGGACCTATTATTCCTTCTGGGACCCAAAAAACACCTCCACTAAGACTCTTCAAGAACAGCTCCTGGAATTCTCAAGGGGGTTTTGGATTTGGTCTCATGTTGGCCAGAGCCATCCAGATCTTTCCCTAGGATTTCTCTCTCTCTCCCTGTTCTGTTCCTAGACTCCTGAATTAAAAGCTAGTTAGCTGATCTCTCCTCTCTTTCTTACATTACAATAGTATACTAGGTAAGTGTTCAGGAAGAATGCCAAAGGATGCAAGAAAATGAATGAATCAAGATGGAAACCTACCATCTGCTTTCCATTAGGCAACTTAGTTCTTCAGATATAAAAGCAAATTACAATTAGCTCTTCACATGCTCTTTTTAACAATAGCCCAGTTAGTCACTTGTTGAGTTTCCTGTTCTTTATCATAGTCTGAGTGATTAGCACAAATAGACAGATGCTTTTTCTACCTAATGAGAACTTAAATATGTAAATCACAGATATTCAGTCTTCTCTCAGCCATGGAAAGTTGGTTTTCATTATCATTGTTCTTCACATTTCTCATGTCTGACAGCTGATCTGAACTGACTGTTTTCTTCTTTATATTTCCCTTTGACCCAATTAAAAGTACTTTTTTTTCTGTGCCAGTTATCTGGGAGTGGGGATTTGTTGATAAGACTTGAAGGATTAAATCCAATATTCAGGATGGAAAAATTCTAGGAGATCAAGTCAAATGTCAGGTCATAAGGGAAGGCCTCATTATGCAATGGAGAAAACATTGAATATGAAGTCTAGCACAAGTCACTTTCCATCATTGGACTTCAGTGTCCTTGTTTGTACAATGAAAGGGTTGGCCAATATGATTACTAAAACCAGTTCCAACTCCTTATTCCATGATTCTATATTTACTTATAGTCAGGCAGGCAATAAACATTTATTAGATAACTCCTATGTTCTAGGCACCATACTTCAGATTCCATATTCCTAATTCTGTGATATTATGTTTTATTTGTATCTGATTGAACGAAGACCAAATTGAACCAGGACATGGAAAATTTAACCCCAAACACAGTGACTCCCAGCAATTGCTTTGATTCTTCAAGAATCTGGAGTTTTTTTAGGGTGGGTGTTTTCCCTCTTGATGCAGATCACAACACATTGACTACTTGGTAGACAACTGAATGATCTAGTTTAGCCAAAAATCATCATTTAGCCATCTTTTCTGTGGTGGTCTACTTTTCCATACTTAGCTGGGCTGGTCCATGAATGAAAGATAATACCATTGACCCATAAGCTATAGCCAAAGCCTTTCAAGCTTAAAAAGAAGCTACCAGAGCTCAAAGTTCACTTATCTATAGCCTCAAGAACCCAAGCTCACCTCCACATCCGGATGAGGTATCAGAATTGAATATCAGCAGAGGTTATTTCTATGTATAACTTATTTTTACATCTATTTTTAAAAGCAAATTGTTTCAAAGGGAAATTTTAAAATAAAATTTTATTTTTTTACATGTAGATACAATTTTTAATAATTTCTTTCCACCATTTTGCAATCCGTGTTCTCTCTCTCCCTCCCTCCTACCCTACACCCACCTCCAAGATAGCAGGCACTATGACAAAGATTGTTCATGTTATCATACAACATATTTCCATATGTGTCATGTTGTGAAAGAAGACATATTGCTTACACTAGAAAAAAATCATGGGGGAAATACGATGAAAAAACAATATGCTTCAATCTGCATTCAGATTCTATCGCTATGGCGATGGATAGACTTTTTTTTTTTGTCATGAATCACTTGGAGTTCTCCTAGATCCTTGCATTGCTGACTATAGTTTTAAAGGGAACTTTTTAATAAGACTATTCCATACAGTTTACTGAATAGCATTTTTGTCATATGTAGGCTGCTAAGAGGTACAATAAATAGCAAACTGGACTAGATCTGGGTTGAAACCCTACCTTGTAACCCTGGGCAGGTCATTTAACCTATGCCTGCCTCATTTTCTTCATCTGTAAAATGAAAATAATAATAGCAACCTCTCCTAATGTTGTTGTGGGGGTTGAATGAAATAATATTCATGAACGTACTTTGCAAATGTTTAAGCACTGTGTAAATGCTTGTTATTGTAATTAGCTATTGTTACATTTGCAAGAGGAGAGAGTGTAAGTTTGCTTTGTTATATCATTGCTAGAATCATATTTCCTATATAAAAGATATCTCCACTCTCTAGGTAAATTCATTTATTCCTTGAACATTTTTTGAATGCTTATTGTGTTCTGAAATGCAGTAAACACAAAAAGAGATCCAAAAGAAGCATAAGACATGAGCCCTACCCTCCAAAAGTTTAAAGTCTTAAGTGAAACTAAGACAATGATAACAGTGAGGGTGGTGATTCTTTTGACATAGACATTTTGAGCCATAATCACATGGTTTGAGGATCATTTCTGAGTGAGTAAATTAAGTCCCTTCCTTGCATATATCCTGTGAGAGCAATGAGTCAGTTATACTTGAACTGATCAGACTCCTATTATTTAAGTTTTAAAATTCAAATTTAGATGAGACAGAGTCAAAACTAATTTTTTGTCCAAAAGGCTTTATAGTTTTAGTAGACTAGATGATCAGTATGAATTTACAGTGTGAACAGCTCTCCTCTTAAAATATTTTCTTAGGATTAATTGACACATAATATCCAGAATGAAGAAGGTGAGATAGTCCCATTATCCTGAACCCTGGTCAGATAATATCTGGAGTAATCATATCTGACATTTAGACAACACTTGCTTGCAAAATGCATCCCATAAAGTATTTTAATTGAACCTCAGGGTAATCTTTTTTATTTTAAGTATTATAGCAAGCATTATCCCCATTTTAAAAATGAGGAAACTGAGGCTATCATGAGTTAAGTGACCTCCCCCCCACCAGTCACAAGCTAGTATCTAAGGCAGGATTTGACCAGCTTCATTCCTTGTCTATTGTGCTCTCTATTACAAAATGTGCCCCTCATTTAGGAAGAACATAGACAAACTAGAATTAGATCCAGATGAAAGCAACTAAGATAACGAGACATTGAGACTGTGCCATTCATTCAAGTAAGTAGGAATGCTCATTTTCTATTTATTTTTAAACCTTTAACTTCTGTCTTGGAACTGATACTAAATATCTGTTCTAAGGCAGTGGTAAGGGCTAGGCAATTAGGATTAAGTGACTTGCCCATGGTCACACAGTTAGGAAATGTCTGAGGTCATATTTGAACCCAAGATGCCATCTCCAGGCCAAAAAGAGGCAAAAGGCAATCCCTGCCCTCAAGGAGCTTATATTCTAATATTTGAACCCAACATTCCAACATTCTCTCTCTCTCTCTCTCTCTCTCTCTCTCTCTCTCTCTCTCTCTCTCTCTCTCTCTCTCTCTCTCTCTCTCTCTCTCCCTTACTTTCTCTTTTTGTGTCTTTGTCTTTCTATCTGTCTGTCTGTCTCTCTCCATTCTTTACTTGTTGAATTAGAACTATGTAAACACCAGGATAGGATTATCTTTCTGAGTATATCTGGAAAGATAACTTGGCTCCCTTATCAATGGTCAGAACTAGACTTGTCATTTCATTGGTAAAAAGAACTGCTGCAAGAGGAAACTCCTTTAACAATTCAAGTCAGCATCTTCCCTGCAATTTAACAGTCTTAAAGAGCTGCCTCAGATTTTGAAAGGTTAAATAAATTCCCCAGATAGCATAGCTAGTATGTCTCATAAGCAGAATTTGAATCCAAGTCTTCTTGGATCAATTATCTATCAACTAATGTTAAATAAATATGGCTCCTTTGCCCAATTTTTACTTACTTGTGTGTTTATCACTCAATTTCTGTATTAATGTAAGTTCCTGAAATATGACCAGGGCTGCCAAAACAGATGTTTATATTTTGGTATGCTTACCCCCCACCCCGACCCCAGACATGATTGTTAATGCCAGAGCACAGAGAGGAAGGACTTCTGCTTCTGCCTTCCTGTTTTATAATGTATTATTTATATAGATTTATCTTCTGATCCAGGAATTTAATATTCTAAGATTTTCCATAGTTTTCACATGACAGGGTTCTATGCTCTCTCCTCCATAAGTCACAAGGCAAGACACAGCCAAAAGGAGAGTAGCCTACTTTATAGGATATTCTGCAGTTGATCTGATAAGGTTGGAACATGGTGTTATTGAATAGGGCTTGGAGCTCAGCCTGAATTCCAAGATGACTGTGTTCTCTTCACAATCTAGTGCCGTGGTCTTAGGGGAAATGAGATAAATGGTCTGATCATAGACCAGTGGTGGAAAAGAATCTTTGCATCAGCAAAAATAACACATGCAATCTGAATTTTAAAAGGTGGATTGCAAGTTTAGCAATAGAAACTCTCTCTTTCTTCACCATGTAGCTATTGTACATCTCTGATATTCAAAATGGAGATCAAAAAACACATTATGTCTTCTTTCATTAATAGACCCATGCATGTGGAAATAATGTGGAAATTCATGAGGCTGGTTTGGGGTGGGGACTTGTTTTGAAGTTAGAGAACCTAAGGTTCAAATCCCAGATTGATACTTATTACCTACGTAACATTTTAGGAAGTCATTTCTCTGAACATTTCTTTCTTTCTTCAGAAAATTAAGGGATTGAGGTGAGGGAATGGTGACTTTGATCATCTCTAATGTCCTTTTTACTCTGAATCCAATAATCATATACATGGCAAAAGCCATAGATATAATTCTTGCCACACCCAGCAAATGAAAATCCAGGATTATCAGTAAGTGCTATATGTTAGGTATCTGACAGTACATGCTCATCCCTTAAGTGCATTTATATTGTATATTAGTGTAGGATCATCAGATTTGGAGCTAGAATTCCATACGGGATATAAAGTAATCCTTTAAAATCATAATAATTGTTTCTTAAGAAATGACGTGACTCTAGAAACAGAAAATATAAATGCTAGAAGCTTTGGGGAAGAAATGGGATCAGGGGAATGGCATGTATGATTGATTCTGTAATTAAATAAGCCCCATATATGAGATAGCTTGGTTCTGGGAAACCGAAGTTCATATTTTGAAGAGATATTGCTTTGTAAAGGTCCTGACAAAAGAGACTCATTCTTTCTTTGTATATGTATCCCTGGTACATAGAACACTGCCTCATTTGTGGACTATTTGATTTCCTATCAATTTGAAGAGACAGAATATATCTAAGCTCTTTCTTGTTTGTATGATGTTCAAAGGTTTTGATGATACCTGCAGTTTTTGCCTACTATAGACATTCTCCTTTTACGCTGTCATACTCCACCTACTCGCTAAAACCCAACTCTCCCTTGGTGCACAGGGAAATTGTGAAACAAGAGAAAACTGTTCTGACAGAACGTGATATCAGGTTTAGTTCTTTTGTGGTGGTTTTTTAATTCTATTTACATAATTGTAGCCATTGTGTATATTGGTCTCCAAGTTCTGTTGTTGTTTTTTCACCTATTTAATTTCATAGAAGACTTCCCTCCCACAGTTCTCTGATCTGCTCAGATCTGTTCTCTTGTGGTGCAGTAATAGTTCATCTACTTACTTGTTCTGTCATTTCCCCAATTTGTAGGTACCTCCTTTCTTTCCATTTTTGTGCTACCAAAAATGTTTTATATTATTCATCATATCAGTTTTCTACTTTAACTACAAACTAGGGACAAAAATAAAGATAGTTATATCAGATTATTTAAAAAAATTAATTTACTCAGGCACAATAGAATAGAACAGATTCTTTTTTAAAACTAGAAAAGCTCTTAGAGATCATCTAATACAACTCACTATTGTAAAGTTTGACACTACAGATTCATAAAGTTTGTGAATTATCCAAGAACAAACAACAGAATCAAGATCAGAACTGAGTTTTAGGCAAAGTCTACTTCTTTTTTCAGTATATAAAACTGAATGTGCTCAAAACCCTAATTTCCATATAAATAATAATTTGGAGAAGAAGCAAATGTAGAGATTATATTTTGTCAGAAAAGTTGGGCCGATATCTCTAAATAGAAACACCAATTAGTAAATGCAGTAACTGAGGTGCTTTTTCCAGACCTGTTGTGAAGGGCAGTCATTAGCTCAAGAAGGATATTATTCTTCATTCATTTGTTCTTTGTTTCAACAAAGAACGTGAAAAAACAGAGAACACATAAGGAGAAGCATACCATAACAGTAGATATAGAATCAGATGAGCTTAATTAGAATCTAGTTTTGCTATTTTCCATGTCACATTCAACTTTAAATTTAAAGGGGAGTTGAATAACGGGACAATTACTTAGGAAATTCATTAATTATAGATAACCTCCATTAGTAGGAATAATTATTGCCTCTTCAAAATTGACTAAGCTATGGAGTAATTAAGGTTTCTCATTTTATGAGAAGTAGAAATTTAATTTATACTATGTAATAGGAAATATAATTTATTATAAATATATATTACAAAATGGGAAATATAGTTTATATTTATATAGTTATATTTACTATATTATTATTACATTTAAAAGATAATATAAAATAGCTTAAATTTTATTTATGCTATTTATGCATTTTATTCTAAAACTTGCCTTTAGTGTCATGTAGAAGGAAAACATAGAAAAAATTCCATGAAGAGGAGACTGGGTGCTCATTTTTAGTCATTAGGAACATCTTGTCACAAAGATAGACTATTTAGTCTGTTCATTATGGTGATGAATCAACCAAAATGTATATATTGAGATGTCAGGTGCTGTGGGGATAGACAAGACACAGATTCCTCATGAAATTTAGTCTAGCTTGACTAACCCAAGTAAGAATAATATAATACAATATGTAATAAATGTGGTTAGCACCTTGAACTGACTGTAAACTGTGTGACATTGGGCAAATCTCTAGGTCTCAGTTTCCTTTTATGTACCATGTTGCCTTTTGACTTACCCATTTGATTAACCTTTTAGGGATATGGGTTCAGCATTCACCAAGGGTTTTATAATTAGCACATTATAATTGTGCTCATCATAACTTTACTGAGATCATTAAAGTTTATTGAGATGTTAGTGATCAAAGACACATGGAAAAAAACTAGACTTAGCTCCCCATGCCTTAGTGACTCTTCCTGGTGAGCCTTTGGCAGCTTCAATCTGCACAGTAAGGGTGTCACCAAGTTAGGTCAGATATTTATGTTGCCTTTGACTAACCCTAAAATTTGGGGTACCAGTCAGCCAAACAGCACAAGCAAAATAAGCCAAAAAATATAAAGATAATCCACATCATTTCTCTTAAGTCTCCTTTCAGCCTGGTAAGGTTACCTATTAGGTGGCCTAGGGACTTTATCCTATCTCATCATGCAATCACATGGTTTTCCATGTTTAATTTCTACTGTTCTACAGACATTGTGATAGGTTCTGTCTGTACAGTCAAGATTTTATAATATTTTCCATCTTTGTAAGCTATGGGAAGAGCATGGTCAGAATTCCACAACCCACCTTGATTTTGCCTATGGGTGGCCATTTCTCAGTCCAGTTACTATTGTAACATAGCCCTAGTTACAGTGTTGTATTCCTTCCTTAAGGACAAAAAATACATCAGTCGACAGTGGTTTTAATTACTAAAACTCCTATAATTACCAGTAATGTTTGAGAGACAAATTTGCCAATAAGTTTCAACCAACATCTCAATCTTATTATATTATCTTTCCTGTTGTACACAGGGAAGTATGAAAATTACTTCACTACCTGAAAGCCATGATCAAAGAAAAAAGAGCTTAGAATACTATTTCCAAAAATATCAAGAGAACTTTCCTTGATATCTTGGGATTAGGGAGTAAAAGAGAAATTGAAAGAATCCACCAATCACCTCCTGAAAGAGATCCCAAATCAAAACTCCAAGGAATGTTATAGCCAAACTCCAGAGTTCTCTAAGTCAAGGAGCAAATGTAGCTAGCATTGAACATCATGGAGTCAGGATCACATAAAATTAAGCATGTTACATTTGAAAGGGTCATAGGCTAGGAATATGATATTCCAGAAGACAAGGGAGCTAGGATTAGAGTCAAGTAATACTCTATTCAGCAAAACTGAGTGTAAAACTTCAGATGAAAAAAATAGTTGAAAATTTAATGAAATAGAAGACTTTCAAGCATTCCTAATGAAAAGACAATAGTTGAATAGAAAATGTGGCTTTCAAATCCAAGACTTAAGAGAAGCATTAAAAGGTAAAAATGAAAGAAAATCATAAGGGAATTATAAAATAAAATAAACAGAGCAATATTTCATTTATTACTGATAAGAAATGGTTCAAACCCTAGCATCAACAGGTTCAGTTTTTCTCTACACAAAGTATCAGCTGCCAGAATTTTTTTCAAGTTAATATTGCTGTTTTATTTCTAAAGAGAGGTTCTTCTAGTCTACTCCTTTATTTCATGGGCTGCTACTCAACAATCTCTATTGAAGTGTTCCACCTTTGGAGAATTAAAAATGATTTAGAATGTTCAGTGGCTCAGCAAGATAGTCTATTTCTGGACTTTATCAGGGAGGGTAGTCAAATTTGGTTTTTTATATTTAATAAAATATATAACATAATAATATAATATGTATATTATAAATAATGAATTATAATAAATATATTTATCCAAAAGAAACAAATTCTCATATTAGCTGTGTCTGAAAATCTATATCTCATTCCTTTCATACTGCCTCACCACTCCCCATTCCCCAAGAAGTCAGGTAATATTATATAGATTTTTTATATGCTCCTAAGAAATGAGGTCCCATGGAAGCACAGGACCCTTGACCATAATGGCTCATATTAGCAAATTGTTAAAATCTTCAAGGTGAGCATTTATCCCTTAGAATTCTCTAGCTTCTATTTATCCTGACCTGGCTCTCTCTTAAAAATAACACTTCCACTTCACTGTGGAGGACTTTTGGACATGCCCTACCTTTTTGGAACTGTCTTGTACAACTTACCACCAAGACATTGATTTCAGCTTAGAGAATTAATAAATTGCATTTTCTCAAAAACTTTTCCATTTTGTCCCCGAGTCAACTTTCCTATAGTAACTGTGACCCAGGAACATGCCAGAGTTTTACTTTTAAAAGTTGTGTATCTTGTCCCTCGTTCAGGGGTTTTCTGGCTCAAAAATCCAGAGGCCACTTATTATTCCCTCCTCCTACCCATGTTTGCCATAGACTCTTTTCTTCTTTGAGTCAAGTCTCATGAAACTTCACCCACTTAGATAACTGTTTAGGCCCCTCTCCCCATGACCACTATGGTTTCTCCAAAGGTGATTTGTAGATTTTATGCTTTCCAAAGTCAGATGTCTTGTATATCTTTGTGATCTATCAATGAAATGGACTGATGGTTAATTTTGGGCAGGGAAAAAGTTTAATGTTTTTCAGATGATGGGACAATAGAGTAAATGACTCTATTAATTATGTAATCATGAGTTTATGTCGGTTATACAAGAAAGCATCAGGTTACATGTCTTAAAGATTCTTCTAGCAATGTGAGATGCTAGTTAACCTAGGAATTCTATCCTCTTATTATTTCATAACTTTATTTTTTACACTGTTAAATTTATATTGCTCTATAGCCCTATTAATACACTGTTATCTCTAAAGGCAAGACTTACAATTCTATTCACATTTGCTGGTTAGATTAGTGGGAGAGTAAGGCCAGTTCCTACAATACCTACAATGGGAATCCATTGAAAATTAATGCCCTTGAGGCTGAGAGGTAAGTGATTTGATCATAATCACACCAGAAAGTGTCAGAGGAAAGATTTAAATCCAGGTCTAGCTCATTTCAAGTACAATACTTTATTTGCCACACCATCCATATCCTATCTACATTAAAGATTAAAGGTCGCCCAAATGAATTATATAGTATTTGTTTTCTAACCAGAAATGACAATTATTCAGCCATTCAATAACTAAACTTTTCATTAATGACTTTCATTCATTTCAGAATCATTCCAAGTGGTTGTAAGAGGAAATGGATTTCGTCATGCCCGCAACGTGGACAGAGTACTCTGCAGCTTTAAGATCAATGACTCCGTCACACTCAGTAAGTCATACAGGTCCTTCTAAGTTCCCATTAGAATTCTGTGTGAAAGGAGCACACTGTTTTCCAATTGGGTTACCTTGGTCAAGTCACTTATACCCATTCCTTAACCCTTACCATTCTTCTTCCTTGGAACCTCTACACAGAATTGATTTGAAGATGGAAGGTAGGGGTTTAAAAAATAAAAAAGACACATTGCAAGGAAGGCACTTAAAGGGTATTAGGTGTGAAATGTTCAACTGGCCATTGGTGATATGGCACTAGAGTGTAGGAGAGAAATTAAGGATGCCTAAAACGATCTAATAATCACCTGAATAAAATAACAAAACCCATGGAAAGTGGTGAAGTTATCAGGTGAAAGTGTAGAGAGAGAAGAGAAGGTCTAGAGTGTAGCCTTGGGCGTAAATTCACATAGAATATGCTATAGATGCAGGTCCAGAATAGGAAACTGAGAAGGAACTTCTTAAGAGAACCAATGTAGTAAGTGTACCAAGCAAGATATGTCAGGAAAGAAGAGACCAATATTGAAAGAACGTGTATTGCAGGAATGTGGTGGCAGTGTGGTTGTGTTGGAGATAAACCCCAAAATAGCTGGGGTGGAAGGTCACGGTGGGATGTTTCTCATCTTCCCAGCCACCATTTGGTTGACCACATATTCCATGATTTCATTTCATGAATTCTCAGAATGCTCTGGTTCCTACTTAGGAGGCCACTTAGATTAAGAGCTATAAAGACAAAAGCAGTTGGATATATATGATGTGCAGGTGAAGCCTCAACCTTGGCAAACAGGGCTTTCCTAGCAAGCATGTTCTTAATTTAAACAAATTTATGATGATTCAGGGAAATCTAGGGAATTTTTAATATGATGATCAGAAATTACATGCCAAGGATCTATGGTTTTTTTAAATTTTAGTTAATTAATTAATTTAGAATATTTCCCCATGGTTACAAGATTCATGTTCTTTCCTTGCCCTCCCCCTTTATCCCCCTCCCATAGTTGACATGCAATTCCTCTGGGTTTTACCTGAGTCTTGGATCTATGGTTATTAACAGCTGACATTCATCAAAAAGATAGTGATTAGTTCAATACCTGTAGAGGTTGGCAGGTAGGTGGCACATTAGTTAGAGGGATCATCGGCATAGAGGAGATAGGAAGTCCTGATTGAGTTCAATTCTGGCCTCTGACAATTACTAGCTGGATGACCTTAGATAAGTCAATTAATTTGCCTCAATTTCCTCACCTACAAAATGAGTTGGATAAGAAAATAGCAAACCACTCTAGAATCTTTGCCAAGAAAATCCCAAATGGACTCACAAGGATTTAAACCCAACTGAAATGATTAAACAATGAACAGAAAAAATAACTATTTTTTTTAATTTGTAATTTTTTTTACCTTTCAGAGCATTTTAACGTGTATTATGTTTGTTCCTCTTGTACATATTACTGCACTTTGAGGAAACAAAGTTAACTTGTAGTGAAAGGCAGCTTTTTGAGGTGGAAAAACAATGAATTTCAGGTGACAGGTAACTTTTACCTCTGTCATTTACTGTATAACTTAAGACAAGTTGTGGTTCCTCTAAGGGCATCAGTTTCTTTAATAAAATGCTGAAGCTCGAGTAAGTGATCTCTGAGGTTCTTTCTAGCTCTAAGAGCTTATCATTTGTCTTATGTTAGTTATGCAGCTAAATAATACTGTAGCTGGAACTAGAACCCACGTCATTTGGATTCACCAAGTATGCCAAGCCATGGCTTTTTTTTTTGACCTCTTAGAACCCAAAACATTGAAAATGTTTTTAATAATATCTGAGTATTTATATTTGAGGGTGTTAAAGTAATTAATTCAGTTTATCAAATGGCTTAAGGGCAAGCAAATAATGATTTCATTTTGTAGCTGGCATTCTAAGTGCATTTATAAACTTCAGATTAGAGCATTTCCAAATTTGTAAGTGGAAACTCATAAACATGGAGCTGGACCTGGCTCATTCTAGAAGGATGAGAAATTGATTGACACCTAGAAAGGATTTTATTGGAAACAAAAGATCCGTCCAAGTTCTCCATTTCTGTGGCATGCTCACCTAAAGAACTGGATACACCCCATCAATCTTAAATAATTGGGAAGTGAGCACCATCTCCTTTACCCCACCCACCATGCAAAGCCAAACCCCCTAAACTTGGATTGAATCAATAGTCTCCCTTGTGTCTTTGGAAAAACTGCAGGATGCATTTTGCAAAAATGCTTGTCATTAGTTATTACTTTGATGATAATGGAAACATTCTCAGAGCACATGATAAACAGGTTAGAAACTCACAGAAATACTTTTGAAATAAGCCATCTCTTTACCCAATTAAAAAAATCTTTCTTCTCTAGCAGATAACTTCTTCCTTGGGAAGTGGAAAGAAAAGGGAATAAGCATTTATACTGTATCTGATACCTGTCAGGTCTCTTGTACTAAGCTCTTCCTTCCTTCTATACCTCCCTCCCTCCCTCTTTTCTTCCCTTCCTTTCCTTCCTCTGTCTCTCCCTCCTTCCTTTCCTTCTTTCCTTCTTTCCTTCTTTCCTTCCTTCTTTCCTTCTTTCCTTCTTTCCTTCCTTCCTTCCTTCCTTCCTTCCTTCCTTCCTTCCTTCCTTCCTTCCTTCCTTCCTTCCTTCCTTCCTTCCTTCCTTCCTTTCTTCCTTCCTTCCTTCCTTCCTCCCTTCCTTCCGTTTTAGAATCAATACAATGTTTTGGTTCTAAAGCAGAAGATTGGTAAGGGTTAAGCAATGAGGGTTAAGTAACTTTCCCAGTGTCACACAACTAGGAAATTCTTGGGGCTAGATTTGAACCCAGGGCATCCCCTCTCTAGGGTCTGATTGTTGAAACATCCAGCTGTGCCCTGTACTAAGTTCTTTTAACAAATATTATCTCATTTGGTTCTCACAAGGTCCCTGGGTGATTGGTGTTATTATTATCTTCATTTTGTGCTTCAGGAAATTGAGGCAATCGGAAACTAAGTAATTTGAGGGGGCAGCTAGGTGGCTCAGTGGATTAAGGGCTAGATTTAGAGCCGGGAGGTCCTGGGTTCAAATTGACCTCAGCCACTTCCTAGCTGTGTGACCCTGGGCAAGTCACTTAACCCCCATTGCCTAGTTCTTATTGCTCTTCTGTCTTAAAACAAATATACAGTATTGATTCTAAGCTGGAAGGCAAGTATTAAAAAAAAGAAATTAAGTAATTTGGGGTACATAGTTAGTGTCTGAGGTCAAATCTGAACTCAGTTCTTCTTAAATCTAGACCAGTACACTATATCCTGCACCATCAGTTGTCTCACAAATGTTCCCTTGGATTGCTGTCTAATTGTTATCTATTTTTATTTCATTTCTTTATTACCTTTTTCAGGTGTTCAATCTTCTTCTTCTACTTCTTCTTTTTCTTCTTCCTTTTCCTCTTCCTCTTCTTCTTCCTCCTCCTCCTCCTCCTCCTCTTCTTCTTCTTTCTCGATTACATGTCAATACATTTTAATATTCATTTTCTACCATTTTGTAATCTATGTTTTTTCTCTCCCTCCTTCCCAACCTTCACTCCTCCCCAAGAAGGCATGTAATATGATAGAAATTATACATGTTATCATATAATACATATTTCCATGTTCAGCATTTTGTTAAACATTTTTTTTATTTTGTTAGAGTAGATAGATGCCTTCTGAAAGGGATATTCCCTTTCTGTTTTGGAACATCTTAAAACATGCTTGAACATAACCATTTTTGAGCAGCTATGTAATAATTTCCTTACAAGATTATACTGTCTCACAGACTCTGCCTATACATATTGCCAAAATGAAGCCTGAACACAAACTATTCAGTCTGTTTCCTGGAACCCTGGAAGTGCTATAAAATGTACATATATATAGATGTAGATGTAGATATGCAGAAACACCATTCTGGAGACAGCCTCAAGATTCAACATGATCCCCCTACAGACACATTTATTAAGTGGCTATCATACACAGTATGCTGCATCAGCCAAATGCCAGAACGTTTTCTCTCTTTGTTTAAATCCCTGTTATAGAAAAGTCTTCTATATTCCAGATTCATCTTCTCAAGGGATATGTGGATAGTCCCGTATACCAGAACTGAAAGAGAAAACCTACTTTCAAATCTTGGCTCTATTATTTACTAGTCATATGTCCTCAAGCAAGTCACTTCCTCTTTCTGAGCCTCAGTTTCCTCAGCTGTAAAATGAGGATAATCATAACTAGATCCCTCTCTGGAATTGTTATGGTCTTCAAAAATAAATAAAGTGCTTTGTAACCTATAAAGTGATATATATGCATGTCAATGATGTTTTTTTTTTCTTTTTCATTCTTATCCTCTCCCACCCACCCCCAACTGGAAAGCAATATATAATTCAAAGAAGGCCACAGATAGAAACCTGGGTTGAAATTCCTTCTCTACCACTGACTACCTATATGGCCCTGATGAAGTCACTTACCCTCTGGGAAACTCCATTTCTTCATCTATATAATGGGGAAATTTCTTGTCCTACCTATTTCACAGAATCATTATAAAACCTGAGACATTACAGAATAGTGTAATGCAGTATAGTATTCTTCCAATTATATAAGCTATTGCTATTATTCATTATAGTTATTTTCTAGATTACAAGAGTAAGATTCAATATGTTATTTATCCATTTTATGTGTATATATTCTTTTTCCATAAAAAGTCAAATTGGTTTCCTTTTGAGGGAGTGGAAAAGAGACAAAAGGGATTTGACCCTTAATTTTTCAGTGTTATACTAGTGCTTTATATTAGATATATACATACTATTGTAGAATATTAATATATATATAAAAATCTAAAACAATACAATTTTAAATAAAGTTTGTATCAATTTATACTTAACTATATTCTTCAGTTCTTTTATATAATATATTGCTTGGAATAATGAGCCAATCATTTCATGTGTCTAGAAACTTTTTTTTTGGTCAGAGCAATGAGGTATCTATCTCAGTGGATAGAGAGCCAGGCCTAGAAAAGAAAGGTCCTAGATTCAAATTTTACCTCAGACTTTCTAGCTATGAGACCCTAGGCAAATCATTTAACCCCAACTGCCTAACTTTTACTGCTCTTCTGCCTTGAAACTGATAATTAGTATCAATTCTGAGACAGAAGGTAAGGATTTTTCAAAAGGTTTTGTCACATAGAGATTGTCATTAAAATAGATTATAGTTTTCAAAATTATCCTTGTTTATTAGTTTAAGATGATATGGAAGATATATAAGCATAGGAAATAATGTTTTGATAACCAATAATACAATTTCTCCAGGAGATTACTCCAGAGAAATAATTCCCTTTCTTTCTTTCTTTCTTTCTTTCTTTCTTTCTTTCTTTCTTTCTTTCTTTCTTTCTTTCTTTCTTTCTTTCTTTCTTTCTTTCTTTCTTTCTTTCTTTCTTTCTTTCTTTCTTTCTTTCTTTCTTTCTTTCTTTCTTTCTTTCTTTCTTTCTTTCTTTCTTTCTTTCTTTAACTTTCATAATTGGAGGAGAGATTTGGTTTTAATTTATAACCATTTGTACTTCTTCAACAATACTGAAACCTGGGGCAAGAGGGCAATTTTATTCCAATACAGCTGTTTCCTCATAAAACACATCATATAGTTTGACTTACAGCTCTGAATTCAAGGGTGTGTTATGAAAACTATTTTGGCTGTCAGCACTGGGGAAGACTTTGAGTTGGAGGAAAAGGTCTGGCTGTTATTTATTTTTCCAGGCTGTATTTAATATTATGTCCTTCTCAACTGCCTCTTTATGGCATGGAAATGACCCTGGATTATCAAAGGCAATTCCAACAGAGGGCAAGCTATGGAAGATACTACGAAGTTAGGAAAATATCAAGTGTGGGGAAGATACATGGCACTAGATCCATCAAGTCTGACCAGGGAGGTTTATTACCACAAGTCTAGCCATCCAGTGATGGATTTTTTTCTAGCCAAAAGAAGTCATAACATTGATCGAGACTAAAGTAGAAGGAATACATGCTCTGATGAATACATGGGTCCTTCAAGTGCAGATGAATGTACACGACTAGGTGTTTGTGAATTCTCCTGTTATCCAATAGTCTTTAGTGTCTGTTGTCTTCCGAATATTATAGCAGGTGCTGAGAGGGGACATTTAAGATCGAGTGGATCTGCCTTCCAGGTTCTTGTAAATCTGATTGAATAGACAAGGTATGCTCATGGAAAGATATAAACCAAACATGTTAATGATTAAAGGAATTAAACATTGTCAAAGAAATATATAATCAGGTAGAAATTCATGCAGTACAAGTCTGAAACCATCTTGGGGCAGTTGGAGACAATGCAGCAGTTGGAGAGTTGTCATGAAGATCAAGTGAAAGTCTATTCGAAAAGGGCTTAGCACAGTGCTTGGCACATAGTACACACTATGTAAATATTTAATTCCTTTCCCTTCTTCTCCTTCTCTCCCATCCAGTAAATTAGGAAGATGCTCTTAGAAGTAGTATGGGAATTTGTCAGTGTCCATTGTTACTGTGGCATTTACAAAGCAACCTGATTTGTGCTCTCAGGTAGAGAAGTTATCTCTTTCACCCCTCACTTCCCTAATCCATAAAACAAGTCAGTTGGCATATAACATTAAGGAGCAGTCAATAGTACCTGTGATCTACAGAGACGAGCATATTAAGAGAATACTTTGGTCATTCTGAGCTCCTTCCCCTCACCCCCCAGCCTGAACCTGAAATATTAAATCCTACAAGGAGATATTCAATTGAAAGTCCCTCTGCCTAGGTACACTTTGTTTAGGGGCCATTATAAACCTGGTCCTTGGATCCTAATTGCTCCACTTCTGAAGAAAGGGAAAAATTGAAAAAAGCTCAAGTTTAGCAAATCACAGCGGGCAGTCTGTAGTTAAAATTCAGCACTTATGCTGACCTCAAGCCAACAAACTGAGAAAAGGCAAATATATAGCTAAAAATGTTTGATGAGTTCACAAATGTCAGAAGTTGAAGGAAATACTATGTGTGGATTTTATGTGTGGATTTCATCTAAAGTAAAATGAAAATTTGCTAGACTTTTGTGTTAACCTTGGTTCAGTACTCATTAACTAACAGAAGTGCCCATTGGCTTAAAATGGAACTAAAAATTCAAATGGATCAATTATTATTAATTTTAGAGTCCTTCATTAATGATCCAAATCACAACACATTCATACCTTCCTATCCAGTGTGATATTTGTTCTTGTGTGCCCCTCACCAATGAAGAGGACATAAACTGGACCACTGTGGTCCATCCACTGTGTTGGATGCTTTCTATGCTGTCTCTTGACATTGCAAAGGTTACATTGGATCCGAGAAATGATGTAAAAGTAAAATTGATAGGACTTGGTAATCGTCTGCTGTGAAAGATAAAGAGAAAAGAAAGAATGCCACCAAGATTTCAAACATGGGAGAATGGGTGATTTTTTTTTCTCTACAGTACCTCAGAAAAACACATACTATGGGATGGAAGAGTTACAGTCAGGAGCAGTGAAGGGAGTGTCAACAATGATAACATCATGAATGTGTGGTGTTTCAAAGTATGTTTGCTACAACTCCTGTCTTATTACTTTCTAATCAGGCCTCAGAATCATGGGATCATCCATTTGGAGCCTGGAATAGACCTTAGAGATCATCTAGCCTGACCCTTTCATCTGTCTCTTTATAAAAGGAGGAAATTATAGTGTGCTTTTCATTACAGCATTAGCAAAGCATTCATTTTTCTTATTTACTAGCCATTTAATAAGCCATTTCTTTAGTTCAAAAATGTGCCAGTGTCTCTTTTTTAGAATTCCAATTTCTCCACAAATGGATTTCCAGTTGAAAACAGATCTTTTCTTGGATCACTGGAGTAAGGAAAAAGTATAGCCAGAACAAACACAGATCACTATTTACTAAGTTATGTGAAGAGTTCCAAAGTATTTTCTCAGCCAGAGCTCGGGTTAGCCTAGGGACTGAAGAACTCTAGCAAGTTCATATTCATTAAAATGCTAACACTTGATATGTGAGTTTGGTTAAATTTGGGATTTAAACAGGAGGTCTTCCTTCTATCTGAAGATCTTTGCCTATAAATCATCTGCTCTTAAGGAGCAGGAAGCAATGTTTGCAATCTGCAGGTATCTATAGATAAAGATAAATGGAGGAATCATCTTTTCCATTCTGAACTCCTCCTCATTTATTCCAGATGTGAAGTTCCTGTTAGCAAGTGTTCAACTAGAAGTCATTCTGCCTAAGTAGAGTTTGTTTATGTGGGTAGCATAGACTGATTCCTGGTCCTTGCATCTTGAATTTCTCTTCTGAAGAACTTAAAGTTTTAAAATAAAAATCTAGTCTAGCAAACAGCTGGCAATTTTCATCTTAAATTTACCACTTACTCTGACCTCAAGGCAACAAATTGAGAAAAGGCTAATCCTTAGATTAGAAGATGATTTACAAAATGTCAACAGTTGGAATAAATTTTCAGTGGATTTCATCCAGAAGAAAATAAGATTTTTCTAGACCCTTGGGTGCCATGATGCTTCTTCAGTTTTCTTTGGTTGTCTAGAGAGCAACCACTAACTTAAAGTAGAGTTGAGTGTCCAAGGGTTATAAAGAAAGCAGTGTGGTATTGTGGGAAGGAGAACTAGATTTAAAATCAGAACATAGGGGCTGAACCTCTTACCAGCTCTGTGACCTTGAACAAGTCACCTCATCCCCTTATGTCTCCAGCTCCTCATGTATAAATGAGAGTGTTATACTAAATAATCTCTGACATCACTTCCATCTCAAAATCCTATAATCCTACAGTTCTAAACCCAGTTTAGTCAGGAATGTAATATAGAGTCATGAACAAGAACTTCATTCTCTCTTTGTTTTTCTCAGTTGACAATTTAGTATAATAATATCTTTCCTGCCTAATATATGACATTATAAATCGCAAAAGAGAAAATTAGTAAAAATAGTTGAGAAATGGAACTGTTTTGCAAATGTGAATTCTTCTTGTGTGCTAATCAAAGTTTTGCTCTTTGGAGTAATTTTTGGGATTTATTAACCAGTGTCTCTAATGTCCTCTTCTCCTGGTGTTTCATTATGGAGTTCAGGTGGCCTTGAGTCTCAAAAGCTAGAGCAATAAAAATACAAACTTTGTCAAATCCTCTCAAACTATAAGGGTCTCAGGTATGAATTCAGAATCTCTTTGCTGCCCAAGGTTCATACTAGCTAAATATATAAAGGATCAATCTCAGAATGGGGAGTCCCTTTAATTCATCAACATAGGGAAATCCCAGCATGAAAATGCTTTTTACTAATATAGATTATCAATTCACCTGGAACATAATTCTTGAGTACTTGGGGCACTGAGAGGTTTAGTATCATGCCCAAAATCATACCATTGGTCATATCTCTACTGTGCTACTCTTAGAGGATGTTAGACTGGCAGAAAAATGAAATGTATGGCCTTCTCACTAAACCTTAGTTTACTCATCATAAAATGTAGCTGGAGTTCATGATTCCCTAAAGTTTGAGCACGATGATTTTTATTTTTATCTCAGGTGTTGTATTTTGTCAGGTTGAGTTCTAGGTTATATTAGAAAACAGCTGAAGTATCTCTGCCTAAGTCATGACAACTCTCGGCTACTTGATCTCTAGTCCTCCCTTTGGATAAACTCATGCTCTTTACCTTACAATTTCCTTCTCATAGAAACTTTCTTACTGACCTCAATGGCATTTTGGAGTGTTTTAAAACAGATTTCTTTAAACTGTGATGTTAATTTCTGACCATGCTATATTTTAATTTACAATTTAACTGCTGCCTTCAGCATGCTCTCATAATGGACAAATGGGTATTTTTAAAAGTGAAAGCATATCAGTGGGAAGGATATTTTTAATCTGGCCAGTAAATAAAAAGACAGTTTTAAAGGCCAGTGGGTATGAGATAAAGAGAGCCCATGTCCCTTCTTCCCATCTTTCTAAAGTAGGTGATTCTGGTGGCTGACAGTTACTACCATGAGTAGTTCAAAGAAGGTTGCAATCAGAGTTATATCCATAAGATATTGTTGTATGCAAGTTTATTTCTAATCATCGCATCACTCTCACCAAGTTGGCCAACTTCACAAGGAAAGGAAGGAGCCAATTCCATGAGAAGCTGGTACAACTGTAGAATCTTGGGACTTACCTCCTGGTACACTCTGAAGGATGAATGAGAGCAATTAATAAAATCAATATGCAATTCTGGGCTGAATCTGATAGAAAGTTTCATTGTCATTTAACTCAGCTCTTTTCTGTGCATTGAAGGCTTACCTGGATCATTGATCATCCAAATATGCCCCTAAACCAACATCTAGCCAGCCTTCCTGTCCTCCTAGAAAGCCTCAGCTAAAATCTACCCCTGATGTGATAAATAGTTCACTCACAAAACAGCCTTATCTGTTCCCTTCTCTTTGATGGTGTGCCAAACTCTTCTAATCACTACATCAATGATTAGTTGCAAGAAAAGGCACTTAATGAAATGGCATAGTAAGAAAAATATGAACTAAGGATTTCTCGGATACACCCAGGGCTTACTCTCTGACATATACTCACACCAGTAGGAGGAGTGGTCAAATGTTGGAGAGGCAACTTATGCCTCTGTCACCCCAGGTCCACTAATGTATTTTTGTGAAGCCACTCCTTTGCTCTGGCTGGGCCCATTTCCCTCTGCCCTCTGGATGCTGTGAACAACTGATTTTTCTCTCCTTACTTTTCTCACTGTTTAAACAGACTGCCAATGTAGATATTTTCCAAGATCTGGAACTTGATGAGGGCTATAGAAAATGCTTGGAGTGTATGTTTATTTTTTCTACTGACCATTGCTTACTGCTACCAAGCAAATGATGTGGCGGAATACACAAATCTAGATGTTAAGTGATTCTTGTCTTGCCTTATGCTTTTGGGAACAAGGGAAGACAAGAATCACTTAATGTCTAACTTTCTATGGCAGGGGAAAACATACTATTCTATGCTTTGTGAATTTCTCTGTTCTAGTTCATATACAGCTTTCTATTTCACTTTTGTCTGGTAGAAATTAAAAAAAACAAACAAACAAATTGAAGCCCTACATGTGAAAAACATCTCAAAGTAGAATTCCAGGAAGTTAGGGTTGGCCTAGAGAAGGCTCAGAGACAAGGGAAGGTACAAAGAGATTGACACAAAAGTAGTTTAATTTAAGTCAATATAGGGAATCTCTTTTTTGAAACCCTTACCTTCCATCTTAGAACCAATACTGTATATTGGTTCTAAAGCAGAAGAGTGGTGAGGGCTAGATATTGGGGGTCAAGAGACTTGCCCAAGGTAACATAGCTGGGAAGTGTTTGAGGACATATATGAACCCAAGTCTCTGGGTCTGGCTCTCAATCCACTGAGCCACTCAGCTGCCGCCAGAAATCTCTAATTTGAAAACTTTCTCCACCAAGGTAGATTATAACATATTAGAACATAAGTCCTAAAGAGGTGATTGAATTACGTAAACGTTAAATAACGTGCCCAAGGTCACTCACATAGCTAGTAAGCTTCAGAAACTGATTTTGAACCCAGGTCTTCCAGATTCCAAGTTGTATCAACTATGTTATACTATGGCTCAAAAAAATTATAAAAAGATAATGCAATCCTCTCTTTTTGAAAGACTAACAAAATGGCTATCATATGATATATAATTATAAAATTATTTTATTAAAATCTGTATCTAAATTATCTAAATTTTTAAAAGAGAGAAAAAGGAGAATTCAAAACAAATGTAGAATAAAGAAAAACTATTATACCTATTTATATACCAATAAAACTAAAATTTTAAGCAAAACAAGTTAAAGAAAATATCTGCAAAACATAAAATAATAAAACAAAATAGAACACGGAGAATCTAAACAATTTAATCTTTGAGGGGGGAAATGGCTGAATTATAAAATGAACCCACAAAGAAAAAACTGTTCCTGGATCTGTTAGATTTACAAAAGAATTCCATCAAACATTCATAGAACAAATAATTTCCATGCTACATATGCTATTTTTAAAAATAATGAAAGAGGAAACTACTAAATTCCTCCTATGATATAAATATGGTCTTACACAAACCAGAGAGTAGTAAAAGAAAGAGAAATATTATATTACTATCACACAAATATTGAAAAGAATTTTAAATAAAAACATGGGTCAAGCAATATATTTTTAAAAAATCATTCAATACAACCATGTTGGAGCTATGTTAAAAATGTAGGAATAGTTCAATTCTAAGAATACTACTTATATAATCATTTCAATAATTAAAATGAAAAAATCAGGGACAGCACAGTGGATAGAGCATGAGACTCAGAGTTTGGAATACCTGGGTTCAAATTTGGCCTCAGAAACCTTCTAACTATGTGTACCCTGGACAAGTCACTTAACCCCAATTGCCACTCTTCTGGCTTGGAATTGATACTGAGACAGAAGGTAAGGTTTTTCTTTAATGAAGAAATCAATTGATTATACTAAAAGATGTAAAAAAGTATTTGACAAAATTCATCAATAATTTATGTTAAAGATAATAACTGATACTTAGATGGCATCTAAAAGTTTTCAAAGTGCTTTAAGTATAATTTTCTCCTTATCCTTATAGCAACCCTGTGGAAGGCATTCTTACCCCCTTTTTACAAATGGGGAAGTTGAGACACATAGAGGTGAAATGGCTAACATTGCATTCCAGTTACCAGTATCCAAATGATCTATGCAGAATACCTTATCCATGCCTTTGTTTTACTAGTTCAATAGTCCATGATGGATGCATCCATAAATAAATTATGTAAGATTCTAAATTAAATGTGTCCCATTTCTGAAAGTAAGATCTTCTTTCCCCTCAAAAATTATCCATCCAATTATGCTGTAATAGTTAAAATTAAATCATAAGGCTACTAGTAGCTTTAGTAGCTTTGTTACATCAAAGTAGTGATAGTAAAAAGAGGGAAATGTAGGAAAGAAGTAGAGTTGCCTAGCCAACCATCCCATGTGTTGTTCTGATGAAGCTTATCACCATCAGAGGTTCCTTCAAGTCCAATCTCCAGGAGGGAGGGAGGGAGTAGGAAAGGGAGAGAGGAAGAGAGGGAGAGAGGGAGAAAGAGCCCACAATGCCTTGGTCACTGCTTATAAGCAGTTTTCTCCACCCACTATCTCCCTCTTGTCACATCTCAGGAACCAATCGTAGTTCCTCAATTTGCCTGACACCACCTGGGGCAATGCCTGTGGGATCAGTTTCTCATCTCATTGGTTTCAATTTCCTTTCTGAGGGCCTGTCTATGCCTGCACATCTTAATGGTAAATGACCTCCAGGTCACTGATTGATGACATAAAACAAATGGAGAGGAATTCCCTTCCCATAATGCCATCAATGAGTAGTCAGTTCATAAGCATTAAAGTGCCTTCAATGTGCCAGGACCCTTACAAGGGCTAGAGATACCAACAAAGACAAAGGACTGTTCCTTCCCTTGAAAAATTCACAATCTACAGAAGACAAAAAGCAAACAGATACATACAAATAAGTTATATACAGAATAAGTAGGAAATAGTCAACAGAAGGAAGACACTAAAATTAAAAGAGGTTAAGAAATATTTTTGGGGCAGCTGGGTAGCTCAGTGGATTGAGAGCCGGTCCTAGAGGTGAGAGGTCCTAGGTTCAAATCTGGCCTCAGACACTTCCCAGCTGTGTGACCCTGGGCAAGTCACTTGACACCTATTGCCTAGCCCTTACCACTCTTCTGCTTTGGAGCCAATACACAGTATTGACTCTAAGATGGAAGGTAAGGGTTTAAAAAAAAAAGAAATATTTTATAGACGGTGGAATTTTACTGAGCCATAAGGAAACCAAGAAAATTCAGAGGAAGAGATGAGGGAAAGACTTCCAGGGATGGAGAACAGTCAGTGAAAATGCCCAGAGCAGAGACACCAGTCCAACTAACTTGTCTTAGTTCTATGCCTTTGCAAAAGTCTGGGTGTCTCTTGGATGCCCTAGCTTTCTTCACAGATCAGCTCTAATGTCCATTCTTGCTTAAGGTCTTTTCAGATCTCCTCAGTTATCAATGAGTTCCCCAAAATTATTTCTCTTGTATATATATTTTTTGACATTCATATATGTGTCTGTTGTTTCCTCATACCCGCAATCATTAAATGTATGCAATTTAAGCAGAGTGACAATTTACTTTTTGCCATTATATCCTTAGGGCCCAGAATAGTTGCTGGCATATTTTAGGGAGTATTTATAATTTGGTAGTCATAGATGATATTGAAAAAAAATAGTTTTGGGCGGCAAATAGGTGGTTCAGTAGGTTGAGAGCCAGACATAAAGACAGGAAGTCCTGGGTTCAAATCTGATTTCAGATACTAGCTGTGTCAACCTAGGCAAGTCACTTAACCTCCATTGTCTAGCCCTTATTGCTCTTCTTCTTTGGAACTAATACACAGTACTGATTCTAAAATGGAAGGCAAGGGTTTGAAAAGAAAAGAAGAGGTTTTTTTTTGTAGAACAGCAAAGGGGAGAAGGCAAAAGCTAGTCTGTGGTAGGTTAAAGAGTTAAAAATCACATTCTTCTATCCCCAAAAGTTGACTTTTATTTATAGTTAAGATCATTTCTTTTTTAAAAAGATGAGAAGAAAGAATGAATATATCTCAGAGAAAATAGTATTCACTTGAGTTGTCAAAATTACTAAAGTGAGTAAATAAATTGAAAGGAGGGGGTGAGAGAGTGAAAGGAAAGGGGCAGATTGGGTTTGCTTAAGTCATTCTAAAGCCCAGGGAAGAATACAGAGTGTGGCAGTATGGATGCCCTTCATGGGGGCAGCAATCAAATACTACCAGCAAAGAGAGCAGCATTATCTGGTGGCTTTGTGGTAACCATACCACCTTTTCACTTGCCATGAATGCAGTAATGATGGAGACAACTCAGTGGATGGTGAGGAAATGAGGCAGTTCCTTCAAGACAATTCTTTTATGAAACAGCAAAACGAAGGAGAAGAAAGCTGAGAGTAGGGACTAAATCTCCAATTTCTTTTCTCCTTAGGACCAAGCATAGAAAGCAAATATTTATTAACCACCTACTATTACATGTGAGATCATGTGTTAAGGGTCAGAGGATATAAAAATGAAAAATTACCCAGGCTCTTGTTTTAAGGAACTTATTTTCTGATCAGAGATCAAAGGTATAGACTGATGCATTAAAATTTTCTATTGTTGGAAATAAGTCCTGGAATTCTCAGTTGCTTGGATTTTTAACCTTCACTTGTATATCATAGAACCCCTTGGCAGCCTGCGGATGCTTGCAAACTTCTCAGAGTAATCTCCTTAAATACATAAAATAAAATACCCAGTGTTCTAAAGGAAGCCAAACATATTGAAATACATTTATGAAAATATTTTTTAAAAAAGTTCATGTATCCCCAAGTTAGGAATCCCAGTTTTAGGACATGATCAGTAGGACTTTTCACAACAGTGGGATTCAGAACCAGGTCCTTTTCTTTAACATAATGATGAAATCCACACCTTCCTATATGCAACTGATATTGAAAACAGAAGTAAAACAATATTCTCATCACTTCCAATTCACCCACAAACTCTTCTCCTGCATCTGGTTCTCAGTCCTTCTGAAGGATTTTATTGTTAACATCTATTAGTTTTCTCAAAAAGAACCATGGACTAAGCCAAGAGACTTAGATTCCTCAGTAGTCAATCAATGAACATTTATTATTACCAACTGTGTCAGCAACTGTGCTAAGTGTTGGTGCCAATAATAGTTCTGCTAGGTAGCCTAACATATATGGAAAAATCAGTAAATTTCTCTATGTCTTATTTTCCTCCTCTGTAAAATGAAAGGTTTGGATTAAATAAACTCTAAGATTGATTTATTCTCTAGAACCTGTCTGTTCTGTATTATTCAACCCTTCTAATTCTTATCAGAAACTTCATTGTTATAACTATTCCCATTTTTATTTTTTAATGAATTTTATAGATATCTATTGCTTTTATATCACCACTTCCAATTGTATCCCTCTTTTTATAATAAAGAAGGGGGGAAAGGAAGAGAAAAATTCAGATTAATTAAACAACATATCAGAAAATCTGATGTTCTAGGCATCACTCCACAGTCATATGCCCCTGTCTCTGTGAATGAAGTGTGGAAGGTGATCTTCCTTATCCCTTGTCCATGAACATTTCACTGCATTGGGTTTCAGGTGTTTTATTGTTTCTGTTCTTTCCATTTATATCATTTCAGTTGCTGTATAGATGGTTTCTCTGGTTCTGCTTACTTTGCATCAGTCCATAGAATTCTTTCCATGCTTCTCTGTTTATCATATTCATCATTTCTTACAGTGCAGGATTATTCCTTTACATTCTTGTACCTTAACTTGTTTAGATGTTCCCTATTCTCTTTGCTTCTAGTTGCCTGCCACCACAAAAAGCATTGCTATAAATATCATGGTGTATAAGAAACCTTTCTTTTTGTCACTGACCTCCTTGTGATATATATTAAAGGGAGAAAGATATGGGAAAGAAATGGACATTTTAGACACTTTTTGTTTAATTCTAAATCACTTTCTAGTATGGTTAAACCAATTCATAATTTCATTAATAATTTATTATTGTGGGGACAGTTAGGTGGCTCTGTGGATGGAAAGTCAGATCTTAGGTGAAAAATGGGCCTCAGATATGTCCTAGATGTATGACCTTGAGCAAGTCACTTGATATCAATTGTGTAGTCTTTACTATTCTTCTGTATTGGAACCAATATTTAGTTCTAAGAGGTAAGGTAAGGATTTTAAAAACTAGTACATTAGTATACCCTTTTAAAAATTTCTATCTCTTTTCATTGCAAATTTAATGAATGTTATCTTTTCTAATACCCCTCTATGTGTATACATGTTTGCATGTATACATAAACATACATATACACACATTCACAAACCTTATCCTCGCTCTCTTGGCTTAGGGAAATGAAAAGTACTTCTCAAAATGATTGAGGTCCTTTCCTGGACTCACCTAATCATCAATTAAAAAAAATAAATATAGTTAGCTATTAAACTTTAAAAAAATATTCCTTCCATTGCCCAACAAAAGCATCTTCCTTTCTTGATTCCTAATGCTCACTAAATTTTTTATCTTCTCAAATCCCAACATATGTTTTTATTTTGAAAGACTTTGGGTTGAGTAGAATAATAGGATGATCCAATTCAGGCAATTTCCCCCATTTTCAATTTAATCCTTCTCCATATCATACTGTAATTTATAAGCAAAAACTTGAGGGTTCTAGCCAATGTAAATAACACTAATTAACTTCAAATACATCTAGTTAAATTTCTGAAATCAGTTTTCAATGTTAAAGGATAGTTTTACTGTCCAAATATTGATTTTTTATTTAAAAATTTTATTTAATTAATTGATTTAGAATATTTTCCCATGGTTACATGATTCATGTTCTTTCCCTTCTCTCCCTCCAACCCCTCCCATAGCCAATGAGCAGTTCCACTGGGTTTTACATGTGTAATTGATCAAGACCTATTTTCATATTATTAATATTTGCACTAGGGTGATCATTTAGAGTCTACATCACCAATCATATCTCCATCAACCCATGTGGTCAAGCAGTTCTTTTTTGTCTGTGTTTCTTCTCCCACAGTTCTTTCTCTAGATGGTAATAGCTTTCGTTCTTATAAGTCCCTCAGAATTATTCTGAATTATTACAATGCTGCTAGTAAAGAAGATCATTACATTCTATTGTACCACAGTGTATCCATATCTGTGTATAATGTTCTCCTGTTTCTGCTCCTTTCACTCTGCATCACTTCCTGGAGGTCATTCCAGTTCACATGGAATTCCTCCAGTTCATTATTTCTTTTAGCACAATAGTACCCCATCTTCAACAGATACCAGAATTTGTTTAGCCATTCCCCAATCTAAGGGCATCCTCTCATTTTCCAATTTTTTGCCAGCATAAAGAGTGTGGCTATAAATATTTTTGTACTAGTCTTTTTCCTTCAAATATTGATTTTTGGAAGGTAATTAATTTCAGAAAATGAGTTGACTGATAAGCCCAGAAATAGTTGAAAAGACAGAGGAAACCAGGAGTTAGAACAATTCATAAATTGGAATAATGACAATAATAATTATAGTGACTAACATTTATATCATGCCTATTATTTGCCAAACATTGTGCTAAGTACTTTACAAATATCTCATTTGATCCTCACAACAATCTCAGGAGATAAATGCAATTATTATTCCCATTTTACAGTTGAAGAAATTGAAGCGAATAGAGATTAGATGATATATCCAAAGTCACACTAGTCTGAGGCCAGAGTTGACTCCAGACCTAGGTCTCTAGCTACTATCCTCTCTAACTGCTCTAGCTTCATAAAATCCAAGAACTGATTGCTTTCTGAAAGAGGCTGAAGGGAAGGGAGAATGGCATTTCATAAAGGCCCAACAGACCAACTGAATAGCAGATGATGGCCTTCAGTGTTGTTCTTTTTTCCATAATATACTTCTCCAAGAGGGAATCAGATGACTAAAGTTATTGGAAATGAAATACACCTCATTTGTTTAGAGCACATTTACACATCATCCATTTTTGTGGTGAAATGAATGGATGCACTAAAGCCAACTCCCCTTTCCAAAGGAGAAAGGTCAGTCCTGAGCTCATGGGTGACCTATGGGGTAAGGAACTTAATTAACTTTCTAAATGAGCAGAGATTTCCATTGATAGAAGAATTTAAGATAATCTTTTAGAGATCTCCCAAGAGTAGCTTCCAATTTCTTTTCCTCTTGAAACATCTGAATCCTAATAGCTGATCTGGGTCAACAGCAGAAAGAGATCAAGAGAGAAAGAAAGATAGAAGAGGATACTTAACTGATACCAGATATTTTAAATTGACAGAATAAGAATGGACCTTAGAGATCATGTAGTCCAATGAAGAAACTGAGTCCCAAAGAGCTGAGGTAACATCCAATCCAACCCAATACAATACTTTTATATGCAGATAAGTTGGAATTTGAACTAAAGTTCTCTCATCACAAATGCAGTATTCCTCTGTTGCATTTGTTGTAGGAGGCAGTGAGGTTTAAAGGAACCATATAAAATGATTCATGAGTGTTTTCTTTGGAACCCAAACTTATCTATTTATCACAATGTCCTTTCTCTTCACGCTGGAGCAGCTCTAAAAATCTATGCATAGTCTGCTTAATATTTTGGAAGAAATTATAGCTTAATAATTCAACTTGATGCTACCATGAATTTAGCTTTCTTGATGTCTTCCGACTTCTGTTTTCTTCAAGTAATTCATTTTATGTATAGAAGTCATATGCATCTAGCCCTGTGATAATTGATCAGCTCTGCAAACATTACCTTATTTCTCTTGAAAAGGAGGTCCTTGCCAAGCTTGTAGATTTTTATTTATGAATCCCCAGAAATCAAGCCAGTTGAATTTTGAACTTAGCCAGTCAGATTACTTAGATCAAGACCAAGATGTTAGCTGCTTAGGTCTTTCACTGGTGATGTTTATTTATAGTCCAACATAGAAAGTTACCATGAGATAATGTGATTCTGTGGTCTTGCCCTATGAATGATTTCCATCAGTTGTCCACTCAATCCTTCTGGGGAGATTTTTGAAGAGTAGTTATTTGCATGTAACATTAAGAAGTCTATAAAAAAACTAGGCAAAAACTAAAGAACATTGGAGTAAATGGAATATTCTTCAAAATGACAAATAGGAGCTATTAAAAACCATCAGCAAGCAGCATCTATAATAGCGTTAAATTAGAAGGCTTTCCAATAAGAACAGAAGTGAAGCAAAGATGCCCATTATCTCCACTGCTATTCAATATTATACTAAAAATGCTAGCTATATCAATAAGAGAAGAAGAAATTGAAGGAATTAGAATGGGCAATGAGAAAATAAAATTATTGCTCTCTGCAGATGATATGATGATAATCTCCGAAATTCTAGAGGATCAATAAAAAATCAAAACAATGACCAACTTTAGCAAAGTTGCAGTATATAAAATAAATCAACCTAAATCATCAGCATTTCTCTGTACTACAAATAAATCCCATATGATGTACTACATCATACTATACTATGATGTATATATATCTGAATAATATATGATGCTGAACTGTGAATGACAACTATTATCAACAAGGCAGGGCTTCAGGACAACTCCAAGGGACTCATGATGAAAATGGATATTCACCACCATTGAGGGATCAGAGTCAAAATGCAAATTGAAGCTTTCCATTCTTCCTTCCATGAATTTTTCTCATGTAAGCAATATATGTCTTGTTTCATAATGTGATAAAAATAGAACTATATATTGTATGATAACATACAATCAATCTATATCATATTACTTGTGTTCTTGGGAAAATGGAATGGAGAGAATATGGATTGCAAAATATCAGAAAATTAGTATTAAAATTTTTATTAACATGTAATCTAGAAAAAATAATTTAAAAAAGAAAGCTAGGCAAACCAAGGAATTCAGTACTACAAAACAGTGCCCAGGAGTTGCTCCGAATATGTTAATGTGCTGATATGTATTTTTCTCAATATGTGGTTAGTTGGTGGCTGATCCAAGGAAGTTAGCTCATGTCTTCTGTCTCTGCAAAAGAAAAAAGACTCCTATTAATCTATGCCTCTTACGAAAGAGTTAAAGACTACCTCAGATTGTTTATTATTTCAGGGAAGGGGAAAGGGGAAAAGGGTGGGAGGAAGGGAGAGAATTTGGAATTCAAAATCTGAAAGAAAAAAGTATTTTAAATTGCTTTTCCATGTAATTGGGTGGAGGAATAAAAATATTTTTAAATTTCATTTTTATTATCATGCAAAATACACTTCCATAATGATCAATGTTGTAAGAGCAAATTCATACGTAACAGAAACTCCAAAATAAAACCATAAATACAATGACATGAAAGATGACTCGAACGTTTCTTTCTCTGAAGGTAGACAACATTCTCCATCATAAGTCTCTCAGGATTGTTCCAAATTATTGCACTGTTAAGAGCAGCCAAGTTTTCACAGAAAATCATCATAAAATATTGCTGTTAATTGTGTACAATGTTTTTCCAGTTCTGCATAAAATTTTTTTTAAAGAGTTAAGGACTAGTATAAGAAGTTAAATTTGCAGGTGGAAGTAGTGGCTAGTGAAAACTAATCTGGCTAGATTTAGATCTTATTTTGAAATTCTGAAGACTTTTTCTAAAAGAGAGAAAGAACTATAGGACACAAGGCGGGACCATTGCGAAGTAAGACTCCCATTGGCTTCTACTTTATAGTCAACTTTTGAGAATCACTAACAATAATCTGAAGTAATGAAATGATTCAACTACATAGTTTTCTAACATGATCATAAAACAACTAATAATAACAAACACCAATTTTTGCCCTTTAAGGCAGTACCAGAAAGGGTAGGTGAGATATAGTGGTCATTACTACATAATATGTGAGAATCATAATGAATTTATGGTTATAAATCAGTGACTGTAATCAATTATTTTTCATTCATTTTACTTTTTTCTCTCCTGACATACTGTCTGTGGAATATATGCTCATTAAGGGAAGGATTATGCCTTCCTTATATACTAGTATCCCTATTAATAGCAGCACTAACTATATGGTTTTGCATATAGTAGGAACATAATAATTATTTAATTGTGCCGATGAGTTGTAACTTCCATTCCTGAGCTGATGGGAACACACACGTGTACACATGCACACATACAATGTGAACAATAACCTCCAATGATTTACTATTACCCATATGTTAATATCCAAACTTCTTCACCTAATGCTTAAGGCCCTTCACAATTTAGCCCTAAACTAACTTCCTAACCTATCTCATGCTGTTTCTCTATACAAAATTTCTCTTCCACTTAAAAACAAACAAGTGAATGAAAAAGCTCATTTATTTTGTATTCTTGTTTTTCTCATGCTTTTGCTCTCACATGATCTCACTATTAGTTGGATATATGCTAATCACTAAAACAATGGTTACACAAAAGAATAGAAAATTCATTAATCAGCACTGTATTTATACTTTATACTTTCTTTTTTAGCATTGTCAGAATCTCTGATTTTGGCCATCTGTAACTGAAAGCTCTGTTTGAGCCAAAGTCCTTTCTACACAATCCATGACTTGTAAAACTGAGTCAGAATGCCCACTCTCGCCCTGCTCATATATCTTCTCAGTGAACTTAACTATGACAACAATCTCTCCTTCTGAATTCTTTTTATTCATGGAACTTATTTGGTACTAGACAGAATAATGTAGTTTTTTGTTATTATTGTTCATTAACTTTCTTTTCACTTACCTTGTCTTTCATGAAAGACTATAAGCTTCTCAAAGGCAAATGTGGGGTCTTACACATCTTTATATACCCCCAGAACACTCACATGATCCCTTTCCCATGATGAGCAGTCAGCAAATATTTGCTTAGTCAATTATAGAATTTTAGAACCAGAAAGAACCGTAGCAATTATTTATTCCAGTCTTCTTATTTTAAAGACAGGGAAAGTGAGGATAAGAGAAGGAAAATTTCTTACTCCAGATCACTCATCAAGTTACTGGCAATCTCAGGACTAGAATTCAGGTCTTCTGACTCTCATGATGTTTTCTTGACTAATTAAGTTCAACTAGATGAGTATAATTCTAGTCAGGAGACCCAGTACTGGGCAGAGTAATTTATATTTGCCCAGAGCTGAACATTATAAGTCCTCTATGAAAGGTCATTCTTTGTAACTTTGGGAGATCAGGAACTTACATGACCCTTTAAGCCCTTATGCATCAACTTCCTTTCTTTTTCCAGACAAGAAGCCTTTTACTGTGGAGGATACTTATTTGCTCTGTCCAGCCCCCATCTTAGAAGAAGTTGGCATGTAAGTGTTAATAAATGTTCATAAGTATTTGAAATCAGATAATCCTATTAACAATCAAGGACTGGGTTGGGGGAAACTGTTCATATTCTCATCTGTCATGAACCTGATTTCATTACTCACCAGTCACCCTTCACAGCAAACTATTGGCTTAAATCTATATGGTTATAAGTATAACTGTGGTTATATAAATATAATATGCTGCTGACTGTTCCTACAGAGGCATATGTCTTGGCTTTCAGTTGCAAAAACAGATTTGGAATGCAGGGTATATTAATGAGAAATAGTTCAAAATCTCAACATGGAGAAAATGAGTCCAATGAGCTTTAGAAAGAATCGTCTAAGCGAATATGATTGGACTCAGATAATATATTAGAGAAGTATTCTTAAATAAAGATAAAGTCATTTAGAGCTAGGCAGGGCCTTAGAGAAGGATTTTATTTAGGTCAACACCCTGATGTTACAGATGCTGAAAATGAAATGCTAAAAGGCTAGATGGCTTGCCAAAGGCCACACATGTAGTAAATAGCAAATGTGGGATTCAAGCCCAACAAGCCCAACTCCAAATATAGGGCTTTTTCCAATCCGCCATTTAACCTTATAAGACAAAAATAATCTCACTATTAATAGGATATATGCTAATGGTTAAACAGTGGCTCATGATCCTTATACAAAAGAATAGCAGATTCATGACTCAGCACTGAATTTATACTTTCTTTCTTTATACTTTATTTGATAGCATTGCCAGAATCTCTGATTATCAGCATCAATAATTGAAAAGAAAGCATTGATTAAACCAAGGTCCTTACTACATAATGCATGATGTGTAAAATTCAGATATTTAGGGAAATTAAAATACATCTTCCTTCAATCAAGGAGACCTATAAATTTAGTAATAGTGATAATATTAATAATAATAGATGTAACAAGAATAACACTAATATAATAGCTAGCAATTATATAGTGTTTTAAGCTTTGCAAGATGATTTATGAATTATCATCTCATTTTGTCTTCACAACTCTGGCATAAAGTTGTTACTTTTTATCCCCGTTTTACAGATGAGAAACTGAGGCAACTAGAGGTTAAGTGACTTGCCCAGGGTCATATAACTAGAAAATATCTGAGAGCAGATTTGAACTCAACATTTTCTGACTTCAGATTTAATTCTATTCACTGTGTTATCTAGTTACCTACTTAAAGCAAATTTTTGAGACTATTTCATGAACTATAGAATAAACTAGATGATCTCTAAGGCCTTTTCCAATTTTAGCCTTCTAGTACTTGACTCCCAGGTAATGAACTTACTAAGTTTTCTTTCATGCTGTGAATATTAGCCTGTATTGGATCAATATAATGTGCACACACCCAGTGGGGTGTAGGGGGGGACTTCCTTAATGCAAATGATAGAAAGGTTATTGGGCTGAAGTAGGCAAGGAGATATAAAAGATCAAATTAGTCAATATATTCCTGCATAGTCTCTCTAAAAAATCTTAATGATGACACAAGAGTCCTCAACATATTCTTGAGAATATAAAGTATGATATAAGGAATTGAGATTCTTATGAAAAGAAGTAGAATGTCCTCCTCCTAACACATGGAAAATAAATACAATAGTGGGCAGTTAGGTAGCTCAGTGAATCAAAAGCCAGGCCTAAAGATGGGATGTCCTGGGTTTAAATCTGGCCTCAGACATCTCCTAGCTGTGTGACCCTGAGCAAGTCATTTAACCCCATTGCCTAGCCCTTACCACTCTTATGCCTTAGAACCAATACACAGTTCCATTCTAAGATGGAAGGTAAGGATTTTTTCTTTTAGTGTTTATGTAGTGCTTTAATGTTTGTGAAGCATTTTTTACTAATATTACTTCACTTAATCCCCACAACAAACCTAGGAGGTAAGTGCTATCATCTCCATTTTATAGCTAAGGAAACTGAGGCATATTTACTTAGGACCACACAAATAAAAAGTCTTCAAGGCAGCATTTGATCTTAAGTCTTCCAATTCTAAGTTCAAAGTTCTGTTCACTGCACTGCCTAAAGTGTTCAATCAGATTAGATCATTTCAAACTTTCTGTTAAAATATACATGATTCTATGAATCTAAGTAGTTTTTTTCTTATTTACACCTGGTTTATCCTTTGATTTAATATATTAAATAAATTCAGAGTCCAGGTAAGCTTCACTCATACTGAGGCAACTGAGTCCTGGAAAAAGAAGACTTCCTTTTTACCCCCAAAAGACAAATAGTGGTATTCAAGCCTAGAGTTGAGCTCTTTTGACTCTCATTCATTACTCTCCATAGTGTAATATTTAAAGGGATTGTGGAGGACAGAAGAGGCACAGGGAACAAGGAAGGTTTGTAACAGGGAATGGCAGAAAGTCCAGAATTTGATTCAGTTTTCCTTTCCATAATTGTATGCTATTAGGTTGGGCCCACCCAGCAAAAATCTTTCCTGGGCCAGGAAAAGATGGATAGTTAGATATTGATGTTGATGATGACACTGATGACACTGATGATGGTGTTGTTGATATTAATGATGTTGATGTTGTTGATGTTGATATTGTTGTTAATGACGATGATGATTGAATTTGGAATTGGAGGTTTTCCTTCCATTGGAACCTTTCTGACCCTTCCCACTGTAATGATTAAAATTTTCTTGGAGACTATCTCCAACTTCTTTAACCCTTCCATTGTATTGGTCTTCTCCCACCTCCCCCATGCACTTCTTTATGCAATATAAATTTACCTCATTTAAACTCTTTTCCGATTTCTCTTACTATTATCCTCTTTTTTACCATTAGATTTTTATATATTTTGACATATTATCTAATACAGTTTGTTACTCTAACCTCTAAGTATAATTCTTCTAGCTACCCTGAAGATAATAACAATTTTTAAGTGTTACCAATATCATCTTTTCTTATAGGAATACAAATCATTTGAAGTTATTGGGTCCCTTAAAACATTTTCCCCCTTTCTTAATTACCTTTTGATGATTCTCTTGAGATCTATATTTGGGCATCAGATTTTCTGTTCATGTCAGGTTTTTTCTTTAGGAATGCTTGGCAGTCTTGTATTTTATTAAATGATTATTCTTTAACCTGCAAGAATATAGCCAATTTTGCTGGGTGGTTGATTCTTGGTTGTAGACCCAGTTCCCTTGCTTTCCAGAATATCATATTCCATGCTTTCTGGTCCTTCAGAGTGGATATAGCCAGGTTCCTTACTGTGGTTCCATGATATCTGAATGACTTCTTCTGAGCACCTTGTAGTATTTTTTTCCTTGGTCTGGTAGTTCTTGAATTTGGCTATAATATTCCTGGGTACTGTCAATTGGGGATTAAATGCAGGTGATCTATAGATCCTTTCAATCTCCACTTTTTCCTCTTGTTCAAGAATGTTGGGATAGTTTTCTTGGATAATTTCCTATAGGATGATATCTAGGCATTTTCTTTTTATCATGATTTTCTGGTAGTCCAATAATTCTTAAATTGTCTCTTCTGGATCTATTTTCCAGGTCTATAGTTTTATGAATGAGGTGTTTCATATTTTCCTCAATTTTTTCATTCTTTTGATTTTGTTTTATAGACTCTTTTGCCTTGTGAAGTAATTTGTTTCTAAGTGTTTGATTCTAATTTTAAAGACTGAATTTCATTCCTGGCTTTTTTCTTCTGGTCTATTTTTCTTTGTAGGTCATCTTTCACTTTCTTTGCTTCATTTTCAAGCTCATCAATTCTGGCTTTCAAGACACTATTTTCTTGTTTTAGTTCATGTGCCTCTGTTTCCAGATAACTTACTTTCTTTTTTAAGTTCTTTTCCCAATTGTCTTCAGCATCTCTTGATTGTTTTTTGAATTGTGTTTTGAGTTCTTCCAAAGCCCAAGTACAATTACCTGGAGTTTCCTCATTTTTGCTTGGTGTTCCTTGGTCTTCCTCTGTTCCATTTGCTCTTTGTTCATTACCTGGATAGAAGCTGTCTGTTGTAATTTCTTTTTTTTCCTTTTACTGTTGTTTACTCATATTTTTTCCTTCTTTGCCCCCTGTCATTGGCTGTAACCTTGGTCCTCTGATGATTTGCTGGATCTCAGGATTTTTTTTAAGAAAATGAAAATAAAATAGTAAAATAGGAATAGTTTTTCCTTGCTAATGACCCAAGAAACAAATACTTGATATCATTGTAGTGTGCCAACTAAATGATGGCTATAGGGCCATTTGTAGAGGTCTGATCAGGCATAACAATAAAATAATATAATACCAGAAATGGATAAATGACTTTAGAGGTTATCTTGTCCCTAACTCCCCTACTTACAAAAAAAGGAACCTGAAGTCTATTATTTTGCCAGTTTCAAAGCTAGTTTAATTATAAAACAGGAATCAGAATCCAGGTTTCCTGACTTCCTATCCAAAGATATTTTCAATACATCTTGAAAAACTATGTGAATGTTCTGTTTTCATTGCAGGAAAGCTGCACTCCAGGTCAGCATGAACGATGGTCTCACTTTCATCTCAAGCTTTGTCATCATCACCACCACACACTGTGTAAGTCTGAGATTTTTAAATTTACTTGTCTAAAAAAGGTACTCCTCTGAAAAAGGAGGAAAAACAGTACCAGCACGTTTAGAGGTTTGTTTTATCAATTAATATAACATAATTAAAATGCTTTGTAAACTTTGAAATGTTCTTAAAATGCTGTTACTGCTGTTATTCATCTTACAAGTTGTTCTCCACCTTGCATTAAATTCAGTTTAGGTCAGCAAGTGTTATGTATATACATAGTGCATGTATATCATGCACTATGCTAGACTTAATGGAAATAAAGATGAAAAAGATCTTAGGCTTTTCTCACAAGGAGACTATAGTTCAATTTGAGTAAGGTGACACCTTGTACACAAATAAGCATTCAATTTGCTTCAATAATTAAGTCTGTATTTGGCAGGAATTGCACCCCAAAAAGACCCAAAGACTAAAATGAAATAGCCCCTGTTCTTAAAGTGCTTTCATTCTTCTTGGACAGAATATAACAGAGATAAAGGAAAGATCCAAATTATTCTAGACTATTGGAGGAGGGCAAGAACACTTTAGTTGTATAAATGAATTCTGACTTATGGAAGAGTTAACATCTAAACTGGAACTTGAAAGGTGAGATTTCCTACTTTTGTGACCCTGGAAAAGTCACTTCTTCCTTCTATGCTTCCATTTTCCATTGTACAAAAGTGGGTGTTAGATTAGATAAATCTTTTTAAATTTATTTTTATTATCATGAAAAATACATTTCCATAATCATCATTGTTGTAAGAGCACACACATTCAAAGCAACCCCCCCAATATAAAACCTTAAATACACTGATATGAAAGATAGCATGCTTTGATTTGCATCCATCAGACTCCAGCAGTTTTTTCTCTGGACATGGATAGCATAGAAAGGATTGCCAAATTATAGGCAAACTGCTAAGCACAGTGACTGGTCACAGAATCACAGAATCTCAGACATGGAAGGGATCTCAGAGGTGCTCTAATCTCACCTCAATACAAATCTTCTATACAACATCCCCAAGCAAGGAGTCACTCAGCCTTTGAAGATTGTGGAAAAAGGTATCTATTCCCTCACAAGACAGTCCTTTCCATTTTAATAGCTCTAATCATTTCAAATGTGAACTCTTCAAATACTTGAAATGATCAGCAGGCTCTCCTAAGACTCTTCTCTAGGCCAATCAATCCCTGATTCCTTCAACCAATCTTCATTTAGCAGAGATTCAGTCCTTCATCCTGGTTGCCCTCTTCTATATATCTTCCAAACTGGCTCTTCAAATAGTTACCTTCAAAATATAGTATATTATGAACCCTCACAGAATAATCTCTATAGGCATATCTTGGAGATATTATAGGTTCAGTTCCAGACCACTGTAATAAGGCAAATATTGCAATAACGCAAGTTAAATGATTTTTTGGCTTCTCAGTGCACATAAAAGTTAGATTTATATTCTACTTTAGCCTATTAAGTATATGATTGAATTATCTTCTAAAAATAATGTATATGCCTTAATCAAAAGTATGTTATTGCTAAAAATATTCTAACCATCATCTGAGTCCTTCCAAGTCATAATTTTTTTTGCTCATGGAGGGTCTTGCTTCAGTGTTGATGGTGACATCTGACTGATCATAGTAGTAGTTGCTGAAGGTTGGGGTAGCTGTGGCAATTTCTTAAAATAGGACAACAATGAAGTTTGCAGCATTAATTGACTTTTTCATGAAAGATTTTTCTGTAGTGTGTGATGCTGTTTGATGCCATTTTATCCACAATAAAACTTCTTTCAAAATTAGAGTCAACCCTCTCAAACTCTGCCACTACTTTATCAACTATGGATATGCAATATTCTCAGGGAAGGAGGAGGAGGCCCAAAGAGAGGGATATAGATGGCAAAATGGTCCCTCACTTGGTAGAGAAGTCAGTATCTACACAACATTTATCAACTAAGTTCATAGTGTAAGGAATTAAAATTAAGGATTTGACTAAAGTATATGAAAATCATAAATAATATGGTGGTCATCAATTTAAAATATTTATTATAGCTCAAGTCAAAATTACTTTCAATAGTTTTTATTTATGAAATAGGTGGAAAGAGTAAAAGTTGAGAAATTTAAAAAAAAGAGGGTAGAGAAGATATTTAGCCTATCACACTAAATAATGCTTTGGTGCTCAACTCAGCCTGGCACAACTTATTAACCCTCTACCAGAATGAATCTCTCTCCAGAAGCCAGGAAAGGAAATCCAGCTATTCTCTCACCCATGTTCCCTCCAAGAGGCAGTTTGAGCTAAAAACAATGACCTAATGGAAGATGACTCCTAAAGTCAACTTCCAGCCCCCAAAATTAAGGGCTTTTATAGTGAATTCTTGTCCCTTCTCCTCTTCACAGAGGCCAATCACAGCTTTCAAATTGTCATACACTGCCAGGGAGGCAGTGTCTGTGGAATCCTTTTCTCTTCCTCTGGAGGTGTAAACTCTTATCAAAAGGATTCACAATTTCCTGACTGATTGAGTTGTTACCCTCTTTAACAAATGACTTGGGAAGACTCTTACTTAGTGTCTGGTGAGATACTAAGTAGGGGTAATAAAAGAAACTCTGATTTACACTTCACAGTCTGATGAGGTACTAAGTAGGGGTACTTAAGTTAGTGTTAACCAAATATTAACTCAAAATAGACAAAGAGAACAAAGAATTCCCTTTCATACCTGTATTATATGGATATAGTTTGTGGTATCATAAACAATTTCAATGGAAACATAAAAAATCACTGATCACAATAGCAGATAATGATAATAAAGAAAAAATTTGAAAAATTCTGAGAAATACCAAAATATGATACAGAGACATGATATTGGAAAAAATGGCACCCCAGAATGCCAACTTGTTTGACACAGGGTTGCTATAAATCTTCAGTTTGCAAAAACAAAACCACCTCATAATATTTGTGAAGCATAATAAAATGGGGGTATTCTTGTATGCACAAAAACAGTTCTTTATTTTTCTGTGGTGCTTTATACTCTTCAAAATGTTTTCACATATTGTGATGGTGATGCATCTTATACTTTCCCAGTTTACAGAAAGGTAGTATCATGACTGATTCTAGTTTCCCCTCTCTATCTAATTCATCTCTTCTTAAATGCTGAAATCATATTCCTAAAGTGTAGGTCTGACCATGCTACAATCTGCTCAAAACTTCATACTCTAGATTGGCTCTCTTTTTACTCAATGCTTAGATACTGATTGGTGTTTAAAGGCCTTCCCAGTCTGGCTCCTACATTGCTTTCCAAATACATTTCCTATTGCTACATTTCACATATATTTTCCAGCCCAAAAGGTCAACTTGTTCTTCTTTACAACTAACATACCATCTTCTATCTCAGAGCCTTTGCATTGGTAGACTCTTTTCTAGTGCTTGGCATGCACTTCCTCCTCTTCTCCATCTCTTAGAATCCTTGACTACCTCCTCCAATAATCACTCAGGTGCCCTTTCCTATCTAAAGCCTCTCTGGGTTGACAAGTAATTAGTTAGTACTCTCTCCCTATTGAAATTACCATGTGTTTATCTGTGTACATATTATATCATATCCCCATTCATTCATGCCTCCTGCCCATAAAGTATTGTAAATTCATCATGGGCAAGGATTGTTTCACTTGTGTCTTTGTCTTTTATCTTCATAATCCTAGTGCCTAGAATTATTGTTGTTGTCATGTCCTACTCTTGGTGTTGCCATTTGGAATTTTCTTGGCAAAGATACTGAAGCTGTTTGGCATTTCCTTCTCCAGAACATTTCACAGATGAGGAAACTGAGGCAAACAGGGTTAAGACTTGTCTACGGTCACACAGTTAATAAATGTCTGAGACAGGATTTGAACTCATGAAGGTGAATTTTCTAGGTTCCAAGCCCAGTTCTCTATCCATTATGCTATCTAGCTGCCAAACGCCTACAATAGTGTCTTAAGAATAATAAATACTTAATAGGCATTTATTTCATTAAATTAGGCTGAGAGATTAGGTGTCATGGTGTCAGAGCAGGGATCCAGTTAAGGAACTATAGAGAAAATTTTGATAAGGGAGATGACTTCCATTTCTAAATTTTATGCTCTTTTGAAGTAGGTTGGAATTCTGGCTTCAAAATTATTAGTAATTTTTCATTATGTATGCTAGTCATGTGACCTTTGGCTACTAATTTCATTTCTCTGAGTCTCAATTTCTTGAAATGTAAAATTGGAATAATAATATATTACCTACCTTCTAAAGTTGGTGTTGCGCTCGAATGCAGTGCTTTGTGTCTTGTCTCTCAATAGATTTTTGTAAATTTTAGTGCACTATATAATTATAAACTATTGTTATTTTCATCATTATTCCTGGGGTGGGTGGGACTAAGAGACAAAGGCAATCTGGGTTTCAGTTAAAGGCAGTTTTTCAAGACAGAGTATATAGGATGCTCAAATTTTAAAACCTGAATTCAATCTTTTTTAACTATATGGAATGGAAATATACCAAGACACTTCTGGAAAATAAATTCTGCCAACGTGCAGGAAATAATTAAAATGCCTCCAGTCTAAGAACCCAGCCCCAGATTCCTTCCAGTTTTTGGCTGCACCAATGTCAGAACTGAGTTTCGCATCAGGTCTAGACTCAGGAAAGAAAGTTTGAGTGGAACCAGTGGTACCACAATCCACTTTTGGCTCTGTTAATGTGAATTCTGGGACTCTTTTCTTCTTTAGGACAGAATACACAATATCCCACTGGAGTTCCATCCATTTAATGACATTTTTTCAAAGCACTATAGTCCACCAAATCTTTCCTTCATCTAATTTGTCATTTGTTTTATTATTTTCAATATTAGGCAAACAAGGCCTATAACTTCCCAAGTTATGTAGATATTCTGACCCTTTGAGAGATCTGTGATTTTATCAACATAGGTACTCTATTGAAAATCCATTTCAGAACCCATCCATGCCTGTCCATCCTGCACAATTTTTACTCATGTCCTCCTATAAATTCACCGATTCAATTCAATAAACATTTATTGAGCATCTACTACTTGTCAGGCATTGTTGCAGGTGCTGAGAATGCAAAGAAGTTGCTCCTTAGGGTGAGCACCTAATTTTCTAGGAGATTTTTCCTAGATCTCTTGATGTTTTATGGATTACAATGGAGTAACATAGTTGTCCACTGATTATCCCTTACTTCAAATTTGCAAAATTTATAAGAGGACCCAAGCCTGCTCCTTCCTAATGCATTTCCTCTTTTAATTATACCATTGTATAGTATTTCACTTGGAGCAGTACATTTTTTGTGGCTATGAAATGTCAAATTAAGACTTTCTTTTTATTTAGTATGCATTTGTACACCTGTGCCCTAAGCTTCCAGGATCTCACAGAAACAGATGTTGCAATTGCCAGAAGCAAAAATATCATTAAATTTGATTGGAAAGAGATTTTTCCAGCCAAGATTCTTATAGGACCGGAAAGCTCTTTTGAGCTACATGGAAACAGAAAGCAATTCAAATCCAAGATTCTCTCTGACGAACACATAGTATTCTCATTCTAAGCCCTTCAGATTGAATAAACTAATCTCTGCCTTAACTTCCATCCATACATTATTTTTAGCAATGATACCTCAGAGTTATAAAGCATTTTAAGTTTACAAAGTGTTTCCTTACAACTCTAGGGAGTTGGTAGTGAAATTATTATTTCATCACCGTCAAGCTAAGGAATTTGAAGCCCACAGATCTTGAAAGCTTTATATTCAAAGTCATTCAACTAGTAGAGTTAAGAATAAAATTAGGTTCCCCTAACTCAGAGTCCCATGCTTTTTCTACTATAGAAGCAATGCTAACTCTCTAGTGAAGCTGTGAAATTTCAAAAACAGTATCATCAAATGATGTCCTTTCATGATTAAATCAAACAGCTTAGATAATTGTCTAAAAAGATGATTTCCTTTTAGACCAGCTACCAGTTAAAATCCAACAACTCTGGCACAGGTAGGTGCCATAGTAGTTAGAGAGTCAGACCTGGAGATAGGAGGTCTTGGGTTCAAGTCTGATCACAGACACTTCTTGACTGTGTGACTCTGGGCAAGTCATTTGACCTCCATTGCCTAGCCCTTATTGCTCTTCTGCCTTGGAACCAATATTTAGTATGGATTCTAAAACAGAAGGTAAGTTGTTTTTTTGTTTAACATTTGACAACTCCTCAAGCAGTCTGAGTGTTATTCTAATTTTATTCTAGACTTCAGAAATTAGTTAGCCTCAGTCTGAAAGTGTTTATGGAGCACTCCAGAGACAATGACATTTAATGGAAAGCCCACAGGCTGATACAGAAGGTTTGAGTTAAAAGCTCAGTTCTATCATTTCCTAGCCATGGAAGCTTAGTCAAGTCACTTGATTTCTTTGACCCTCAGTTTTCTTGTCTATAATATGGAGGTAGCTAACTCAACCACATAATGACAGTTTTAGAGTTGAAAGGGAACTCAAAAGCCATTGAGTTCATCCTCACCAGAAACCTGCCTCAACAACATCCCTAAGTTGGACTCTGGCACTTCTTAGCCTGTATCATCTCAGAACTAAAAGACCTAACCTTCTAGTATATCTTCATATAGACATTCTCAACCCCTCACTCACTATAGAACATTTCCTTTGACCTCCAGCCTTGCTTTGTCACCCAGACCTGCAATAAGATCACAGTTATAGCCGTACTGGGGGACTTATAATGGATAAAAATGTTCATGGGTCATTCCCCAACCCATCCCTAATATGTTTGCACCACAATGGCCACTGAGGTCTTGTCGATTCCTATATTTGTGTCCTATGTCATCATGAGCACTTATAGCCTGGTCTCTATGAGGCCAACTTGGATGACTTTTGCTCAAATGCATTGCCCACACACTTGCTCATACTATATATAGCTCATCTGATTCCCATCTTGGGAGCTATTATATCTCCATCTTTCCGTTCCTTTAAAAAAGCATAGCAGGACCCAGAAGAGTCCAGTTCTATATAAAACATGATCAGGATCAGCATAAATAATCTTCCCAGCTTATTTGTAAAAATTAAAACTAGTCACAGCATTATTCTCTTGGGAACCTACTCTATTGCTCACAATTATTTATCCAGAGAGGTGTTCATTCATTCCTATTTTTTTGTTTCCTATTTCTAATTCAGCTTCATAGAAGTAACCATTTCTTCCTCACAACAATTGCCATGGTGACTATTTTTATATAGATTTTGGGGTACACAACAAAATTTGGAGAAATGACATTTTATATTATAGTTAGAGAATATGATGCCTTGGAGAAAAGGAAAGATGCATGTAGACAGTTTCTTATTAACAATAAGAAAAGAAGTAGTTGGTGGCTAGAAACTGGATTTCTACAGAAGACCTTTCACATAGAGTAGACTTGTTTTGTGGAAAATACTTTGCAAAGCATAAAGGGCTAAGGAAGTCAAATGGTATAGTGGAAAGACCACTATATTTGGAGTCTAGATTCCAGCTTTAAGTCCTAAGCTTTGCTACTTATCACCTATGTGACCTTGGATAAGTTATTTTCTCACAGGATCTGGTCCCTGTCCACAGAATCTAATCTCTTGGACAGTCAAGACTACTAAAAAATTACAAGATAGTACAAAATCAAGTGCCAAATTTTGTTACATAGGTCATAAGTGCTATTTTGACTAGCTGGGGAAAACTTCATAGTGAGACTTGCTCCAGGTCTAAAAAGAAAAGGTAAGATTTTTTTTTCAAATGCTTAGAAGGGAATAGGAGGGTCTGTAGGAAATGCAGACAAGCAGGACAGCTTTGAAAATAACATGTTGAATTTCTTGTATATAATAGAGAGAACAAACTGTATGTGCTATAATTTGGCAGCTACATTTGTGATCCTATATTTCTGGAATAGGGCAGCTATGTGTGTAGAGCATTATGCTTGGAATCAGGAAGACTCATCTCCATGAGTTCAAATCTTATCTCAGTTACTTATTAATTGTGTGACCTTGGGCAAGTCACTTACCCTCTTTGCCTCAGTTTCCTCATTTGTAAAATGAGCTGGAGAAGGAAGTGATGAATCTTTTCAATCCTTGCCAAAAAATCCTGAAATGGAGTAATGAAGAGTTGGACATGACAGTTTATCTTGTTCGATGTTTGTTAAGTTTAGAATAAAACATTTTAAGACAGCTAATTAGATTTATTTTGGAACTATGGGGTTTGAGATGCCTATAGAACATCCAAATAGAAATATCCAGTAGGCAGTGAGACTAAGACCAAATTAATAGATTTGGGAGTCCATCTACTTAGGGATAATTGAACTGCTGGGACCTGACAGGAAATAAGAAAGTACAGGGTGAAAAGATGGCTATAGGCAGAGACTTGAGATATACCTACAAATAATGAATTTTGTTGTGTATATTGAGTTGAAATGCTTACATGTTATTCAATTCAAAATATTCAATAAGTAGTAGGTAATGTGGGCCTGGAAATCAAGGAAGAGACCAGGACTGAATCTATAGATCTGGGTGTTATCTTCATACACTTGATAATTAAACTCACAGAATTTGACAGAGTAGAATCTAGTCTAGAAGAAAATTAAAATAAAGTACCTTCTATTCAAAGGGAATTATGATGGATATTGAGGAAACAAAGGCAAAACCAAAATTCTTTTATTTTAGACATGCTGTAATTGAGTTTCTATCTATACATCCAGATGCAAATAGCCAGTATTTAGAAATGCAGGACTAAAACTAAGAAGTGTAGAAGATCTCATTTTACAGAAAGTGTGGCAAAGTGGATAGAGAGCTTGCCAGGAAGCTAACATATAGTATCAACATATCAAGCTAGTACCAACAGGTAACAACATACAAAGCTGACAAAACACTATTTCCAAGAAAGACTGATTTGAATCATTTTGAAGAGCTGATCATCTTGAACTCCTTAAATTTTCCCAGATTAGGGTCTGGATTGAGCCTAGGATCTGGGGCAGTCTGAACCTACTTGTGGGAGTCCATAACATCCTAACAATTAGAGCTTTTTAAAAACAGAATTAGGTAAATAATGAGCTCTATATTACAAAGAAGGCTTCTAGTGAAGAATGGGTGACTTTTTCCTAGCAATTTATAGATTGTTAAAGTTATTGGGCAAGTAGGTGGCAAAATAGAGAGAACAGCTTGGAGACAGAAAGATCTGAATTCAAATTCACTCTCAGATATTTATTAGCTGGGTGACCCTGGGCAAGTCACTTAACTCTGTCTCAGTTTCCTCATCTGAAAAATGAGTTGGAGAAGGAAATGGTAAACCACTCCTGTATCTTTGCCAAGAAAACCCCTAATTGGGTCATAAAGAGTTAGACTTGATTGAAGTGACTATAAACCACAACAAAGTATCTCCAAAGGGTTGTGGCCTATGAATGGCTCAGTGTATCTCATGCTAACTGAATATGTGACTTGTTTCAGATGCCAAGTTATATCCAATGACCCTGCCCAATCTAAAGCTGAAGGCATTTACTGTGAAATAAAAGAAAAGAAATTTGATAAAAGTAATGTATTTTTTTAAAAACTAAAAAGACAAGTCTGTTTTTTCTTACGTATTTCCCACAAAAGTCAGTTCTAAAGCAAACAGTGGAAAGTTCCAATGTTTCTAGCAACAAGCTTTATTTAAGTGCTGGCAAAGAAGGAATGCCAAACCCATTTTCAGGGAAGTTCCATATGCAAAGACAAAGGGCAGGACACCTGAGGTATCCAATGAAAGCAGTTGGTTGATGGCACACACACAAGGATATAGGTTATTTCACTTATTCTCTCTTTCCATGCCAGGTGAAAACCTGGTTGCTTAATGGCTTGCTGACCACTCTCTCTCTGTACCTCATAAATTAGCCATTTTGTTTCTATTAAATGCATTCTCCTTTTGGAAACTGAGCTAAACTCATAGCCCAGGGTTGGGCTGAAAGAAACTTCTGCCAAAAACCATGCCTTCTAGTAACAGGAGCGAAACATTTACAGTAAACTCAGAACTTGTGACAATTCAGACAGGCCTTGGGCTACAGTAACTCCCTCAATACTTATGGAAGAGGAGTTGCTAAGAACATGGGTAATGGAAACAAGATGACAAGGAGTGTGCTTAAACTAAATAATGATAATAGCTGGAGTTTTCATAGTACTTTAAAGTTTACAATGAGAGGCAACTGTAGAACCAAGGAGACTTGTGTTCCAATTTCAACTCTGGACATATACTATGTGACCCTGGAAAAGTCACTTAAACTTTTAGCACCGTATGCCAGGAGTCAGCCACTTGCTATCCACTGCATGGATTTGTAAGCTCACCTTGGTATGGAGTTTGTTGACCCCTGCATTGCAATTAGAATTTTAAGGTTTCATTAAGCAACGCTAAGCCTATAAGTTATGGGGAAAGTACCAACCTGCTTCTGAATCCTTGGCTATTGACAACTCTCCTTTCCACCACCAAACTGCCTGTTACTTCCATTGCTTTATAATCCATGCATTCAACTGCGCCATCTGGAATGGTTGTTCCATCATCAATAAATTTCCCTTCATCCCACACTTTTCTGTTTCTCACTCCTTTCATCTTCTCACACCCATTGAAAACTGGTTGTCTCCTGAGAAGGTTGCATCCCCAGCCACTCTTTCCTTTGTTGGCTGTACTTTTATTCATATCCACCACTTCGCTAGATGTGCTTGGTGAGTTTGATACTCCTTGTTCCTAATTGCCACTTCCAGGCTCTCTCTCTACTGCCTTTAGCGACATCCCTTCTGAAGTTCAAGCCATTTAATCTATCACTCAACCCGGATCTTATTCATTATCTATTGATGCTCAGGATATTCTCCTTCCTTTCTGAATGAATTCAATGCCTGAATTGGTCTTTCTTTTCCCTCAGATCTTGCCTTCATTTTAGGAGATTTCAATCAAATACCCTAAAGTCCCACTTCTACAACTGACTTACTTCCCATGAATCTTTCACTCCACCTCAGCTACACCGAGAAGTTGCTGGCAAAATCACCCACAATTATTCAATTTGCATGTTCATTAATCCCAAAGTTTCCTTATATGATCATATTTTCTCATTTCATCTTTCCCTCTTGTTCCTTGTCCACTTCAAGACCTCAAATCTCTCCATCCCTCAAGCTCTCATCCTATGTCTCTCCTTACTTTCTTAGCCAAACTCCTAGAAAAAAAGTTATCTACATTTCGGCAGTTATACTAAATACCTCATTCTTCCTCATTTTACAATCCAGTCAACTTTAAAACCTGACCCATTATCTCTATTCACACCTTAATCCAAACCTGAATCAGATCTCATCTAGATTATTGCAATGAACAACTAATTGATCTTCCTTCTTCAAAACTTTTCCCACTCCAATCCACATAGTGATCACCAAGTGATTTTCTTTAAGAGTAGATCAGACCGTATCACTGATCATTGATTGTGTCATCATATTGCCCTATTTAATGAACCCTAGTACCTCACAACTATATGTAGGATAAAATATAAACTCCTGTGTTTAGAATTTAAAGGCTTTCACTTAGTTCTTCAGTTTACTTATATGATCAGATGCTAACTGAACAAGACTCTTTTTGTTACATCCTTCAACAGCAAGGAATTTTGAATAATTTGCATAAATGAATGGGAGATACCACTTGGCACCCTGAAGCTTATGATCTATATTTCTAGCCTTACTGGACATTACTCAGCCTTGCTCAATGTATGAACCAGCCAAACTGCCCTTCTCTTTATTAATAACATAATTTCCAACCCCCATATCTGGAATGCATTCCTCTTAATCCTTTGCTTCCCGTAGAATCAATTTTTCTGCCTTCAAGACAGTTCAAATACTGCTTTCTACATCAAACCTTTCCAATCCAATTAAATTCTAATATCTTTCCTCCCAAACAGCTTCACACTTACTTGGATTTATTTCCTTTGCATATATTCTTATATATGTACTTCTTGCCTCCCTTATACAAATGTAATCTCCTTAAGAGTAGGAATTGTTTCATTCTTTTTATTGGTATGCCCAATGTTCTTAATTAATGTTTACGATTGACTGAAGCAAAGGGAAAGAGAACAGGGGCCAATACAGAGTAAAGTAATTCATGATATATGGCCTCCATTTTTATTTAAAATAAAAATAAAGGTCCTCTCCTGAGAGGATTATGGAGGGAATGGTATAAGATATTTGAGGAGAGATGACAAGGTTTGAAACAGCTCCAGGGGAGAATGTGCTAAGGTATCAATCAAGTTAAATGACAAGGATTGTTGTGTAGCAATGAGGACTTAGATAATCAGTCAGCAATATTCTGTGAGCCAGGCATTACGATAGGTACAGTACAGAGGATACAAAACTGAAAATGAAACAGCCCAAGCTCACAAGGCACTAACATTAAATAAAAATAACTTTGTAGAGAGCCCTATTGGCATAGTTGCATGGCTTTCCTTAAAATTTAAGTGTTTTTTGTTTATGAGTTTAACAAGCATCAATAGATATGACCATTTCATTATATATATAAGAACTGAAAGAGAGAATTATATGTGAAATTATAAACCTCTATTGAATAATTTGTTTTTAAAGTCTATATTAAGTGTAACATGATAGCAATAAAATTATCTTGTTTATCTATGTGATTGTCGGGATTTCTTTCTACCCACTTTTATATGTTTGGATATCAAACTGATACTCTATTATAGTTTTTTCTCTTTTTTCTTTATTGTTATTATTACTTACCAACTCCTCTCCCACAACTCCTCTCTCTAATACACACATGAGAGAAGCCCTCCCTTGTAATTAATATAGTTCAACAAAAATAAAAAATATATCCACAAATTGGACAGTTATATGACTTTCTCCAAGAGCATTAACAACAACGCATGAAGAAGAGTCATATAGTGGGATAATCCAGGGATGAAATTGGGTATCCATGACTGGAAATAGGAAAGGGTTTTAAGAAATTCAAAAAGATATCCACTTGTGCTTCATTCCAAGTTTTAACACAACTGGCAGATTTTTAAGATCTCAAATATGTATTGAATTTCAGGATATAAATTTTAAAAATATATTTAAAGATCTATGTGTGGAGGATTCTCAGAGGCTAGGCCAGAAGAGAGGAAGCTTTGGCAGTTTCTGCCATGCTAGAAATGCTTCCAGGGTGGTCCTAAGATCACAAAGTCTGCTTCTTAAGCACCAGACTACCTAAATACAGAAATTTTAGCCACTAGAAGACTGATCTTAGCTTTGACTTCTTTTACCCAGGCCAAACACACACACACACACACACACACACACACACACACACACACACACACACAAAGAAAGAAATTTCTAAATGGCATTTTCTTAAGTCTTCATTCTGTTGGACTTTTCTATAATGTTTAACACCAACTACTCCCACTTTAGAAGGTAAAAATCTAGAGATACTCACTTCTTGGATTTTTAAAACATTGCTATATTATGATTCTCTTTCTAACTGTTAGAACAATCCTTTTTTTTTTAAGATTTTATTTTTACTTTCAGTTCCAAAGTTTCTCCTTCCCTCTGCTCCACCCCATTCATTAAAAAGGCAAGAAATGATACTCGTTATATATGTATATATATGAAGTTATGAAAAACATTTCCATTTTGTCCATTTTATGAAAAAATAAGGTGAAAAAATATGCTTCAGTCTATACTCGAGTTCATCGATCCTCTTTCTAGATGTGGATAGCACTTTTCATTGAGTCTTTTAGAATTGTACTAGATCATTGTACTGATCAGATCAATCCTTTTTTGATCCCCTTTGCAGGATTGTCATCTATGTCCCACCTTCTATGTGTTGATGTGTCATGGGTCTCTGTCCTAGACTTGTTCTCTGTCTCTGTCTTCCTTTGTCTCTATCTCTTTCTGACTGTTTTTGTTTGTCTCTCTTTTCTCTGTGTATATATCTTTGTATTTTCTCCTCAGTTCCACTGACTCATTGATTCTTTATGCAGATGAATCCCAATTCTATATCTCTAGCATTGATCTCTTTCCTGAACTCCAGTCTTATATTGCCAACATCTCTGACTGGATACATCATAGACTAGACATCCTAAATTTATGACTTTGCACATAAACAATTCTCTACTAATTTCCCTACTTAAAACTATGGTAAATATTCTTTTATTTACCTAGTTTTCTATTCTAGGAGTCATCTTCAACATTTCCTTCTCATCTCCCTTCTCTATTCAATCTTTTACCAAATCTCATCAGTATTACCATTTTAATAACTCTCAGGTCAATCAAGTATTTCTATTCACACCACAACCACACTACACCAGACTTCTGCTGCTACAAAAGTTTCCTCATTAGTCTTCCTTCATCTAGTCGCCTTCCTTCTTCTCCAACTTATCTTCTATACTTCCATAGCAGCTTAACATTCCTAAAGAATGAGTCTCCCCATGATGTTCCCATGCTAAAGAAACTCCCCAATTGCCTCTAGAATAAAGTACAAACTCTTTTCTTTACCTTCTAAGACATTTTACAATCTGACTTCAGCCTATTTTTTTCAAAGTATCACAGAATTAGAAATTGGAAGGGAACCCATTGGCCTTTGTCTAACTCATTAATTAGAGAAATTCCCACTATATCAAGGATTTAGGTAGCAAGAAATTTTTTTCTGGGACTTCAGTAGCTGTGACTCTAGCATCTGCAAGACTAATCACCAGGATCCATCTTTATAGGATTTGCTTTCCAGAACGATGGCTATGGACACTGAGCTAGAAGTGTTGCTTTTCCTAAGGCTCTCAGATTCAGAATCCTGAGATGTTTGTCTAGGTCTGAGGAGAGATGGTGGTGGGTTTCATTTTCTTGGTTTAGACCAGCTCCTTTGTCTCCATTGGTGTACCTTTCTGCTCCAACTAGTTTGGCTTGGCACATCTTTTCCATAAGAATTATTTTCCCAGATTATGGCTATGAAGGCTGGGCTAGAGTCAGAAGGGATAGTTTAAGGAGTGACATTCTTCACAAAGCTCTTCTATTTATCTATCTATTGATGGCAGTTGGTGAACTATTGGTAGTTAGGTAGGTGTGGATGAGGGAGGTAAATCCTTTCTCCACAATGAAGTCTGAAGGAGTTGAGCTAGAATCATTGCTATTTCCAAAGCTCTCAATTCAGAGTCCTGAACTGTTTACACTGGATCCTAAGGGGGAGGAGATGGTAGTCAAAGTGTTTGCACTGGTTTGACTTGCTCAGCATATGCTGCCTCTTATTTCTTCCTGAGAGACATTCAATCCATAAACATGTTTTAAGCACCTACTATGCATTTGTCATTGAGCTAAACACTGGGGATACAAAAAAGCAAAAGACAATTCTTGCCCTCAAAGAGTTTGAAATTTTAAGGGGAAAACACTATGCAAGCAAATAAATCATATGGGATAATTACAAAATAATTTACAGAAAGAAAAGCATTAGTATTAAGAGGGGTTGGGAAGGCTTCCAGTAAAAGATGGTACTTTAGGTGGAATTTATAGGAATCCAGAGAGACAGGTAGAGTAAAGGAGGGAGAGCCTTCTAAGGATAGGGGACACCCAGAGAAAATGCCTCACTGTGTCAGCTAGATGCTTGATATGACATGGACTTAAGTCTCTTCACTATATTAGTTGCTCTTCTTTAGATATTCTCTAAATTATTAATGTCCTTCTTAAATTGTAACACCTAGGACTAAATGCAATGCTTCAGCTGAAGTCTATGAGGGCAGGATGCAGTGGTATTATGATCTCCCTATTCTAAATGCCACTTTAAAGGCTATTTATCATAAAATGGTATTTCCAATCCAAACATTGAAATTATTCAAGATTCCTAGGAAGTCATAACAAAAACAAATGTTTAAGAAGCATCAGATTATCGTTATCTGGTGAGACATCAAAAAGGGAGGTATATACTTAAAAGAGCATCCTGTGAAAGCAGAGATTTTAATGCAGATTCTGTTAGAGAGGAATTCTAACTAGATCATAAGGTTTTCAGATGCTCTGTTTGCAGATGGCATTGTGCTGCTTTCATCAAGTCCTGGAATATTGGAGAGGTTCTTGAAAGAGATCCATGGGCACTTCAAAGAGTTTGACCTGACTATCCACATAGAGAAAAAGGATGAGGAATGTCTATTGCCCAGATTATGCCATGCAATTAGTTGAAAAAAACCTATAGAAATAATCCATCAATGTCTGAGACATACAGATCAAATATACAAGTTTGTTCTGGAATGCAATAGAAGAGCTGACTGGATAACCTCTGGAAAATTGCAAAACTCTTTTAATATCCATACATTTCTTACAGAGGCAAAGGCCCATTTTTTTAAAACTAAGCTTTATTTTTCTCACTCAATGAAAATCTACTTTATCTTTCTTTTCCCTCCTCCTCCCTCCCACATTGAGAAAGAAAAATGATACCCTTGTTTCAAACATATATAGTCAAGCAAAACAATTTCCTTCACTGCCCTTGTAAAAAAAAAAGTTTTATTTATGCAATTTTGACCACCACCTCTCTGTCAGGAAGTAGGTAATATGTTTCACCATTAGTTCTCTGGAATCATGGCTGGTCAGTGTTTTTAAGTCTTTCAAAATTGTTCGTTTAAAAAAAAACATTATTGTTATTATAAAATTGTTCTCCTGGTTTTGCTTGCTTCACTCTATTATCCCAGGTTTTTCCAAAACCACCATCTCTCATCCAGAATAATATTATATCATATTAATATACTGTAAGTTGTTCAATCATGCCCCAATTGATGGGTACCCCATCAGTTTCCAATTCTTTGTCACTACAAAAAACTGATACACATATTATATGCATACATGCATATTATAGGAATGTATATGTATATGTATATTTACATATGCACACAAACATATATGACATGTGAGTCGTTTTAAAGGGTCATCTTTTTCCTACTATTATCCCACCAATCCTGTTAGATGGTTTGGGGTTATAGAATGGTACAGTCTTTAAAAGTATTGAGATTAGTATCACATGAAAGACAATGAAAAGATTCTTTGTGACTGTGAGCAGGCTGGAACATATGATAACTGAGAAACTAAACAACTAGGGCAAAAACTGTCATCAGGAAAATGTATGATAATTTAAATAATATAAATAGAATGAATAATGGTTTGTGGCAAGAGTGAGGGATAAAAGGTGAACAGCTTTAATCATCCCACAGAATTCTATCTACATCAAGAAAAAATGAAAAAGAAGAGAGAGTTTATTTTGGAGAGATGGATTTTGTCAAATTAAAGGAAGGATGTGGATGAAAGTCACCCAGGATAGGCAGACATAGGTGGACTACAATCTGAACTGGTGAAGGGAATATCCACATCAATGACACTCCAGATCTTTTTTGCATACTTGAATACTATGGATTTCAAAATTCTCAGATGGCCCTCAAAGAAGTCCAGATGATTAAAGTTTTATCCCACTCATTTACTAACATGACACTTATAGAGGAAAGGCTGGCAATATGATGAAATGTGTTCTGGGAAATGAAATCATCTCCAAGGAGTCCCCAACAAGATGTGACCTAGAAAATGCTTCTGTGAATGCTGAAGTCACAGTTCTTAGAGACTCAGAAAGGTGAATTCTTGCCACCAAAGTCCTCAACACTGTCAAATTGTTCAGTATCAGAAACCAATACTATTTTATTGATAGAAATGACATCCAAGATATTTGCCATCCTTTTTTTGCCACTGCACCTTAACCACCATCTGATTTTATAGCTTTAGCTTTCTCTAAGTTTTATCTTCTCCCATTAGAATAGCAGTTCCTTGAACTCAGGGACTATCCTAATTTTCTAATTGCCTCCTTCGTGAACTTAGTATATCATAAGCATTTAATAAGAGTTCCTTCTATCATTCAGTCCTCTGTATGACCAGAACAAGTCATTTGGATTTTTTGAATCCCAGTTACTGGTTGAATAATACTTACAATATACTTGTCATTGAGCTTTTCTGAAGAAAGTACTTTGTAAACTTGGAAGCACTATACAAATATTGCTGTTCTTTATTTGCTTCAAAACTTTGATGATTCAGTGTGAGAAATTCCTCTGCTAGTAAAACTAACAACCCCTTCTTTCTTTCTCATCCTAAATAATTCTTTAGATGCCATATCACATATATTGTTTATAAACTGAGCCAGAAAGATTAGTACATTAACATCTATTTGATAAGTGCTATCTGGTTGAAAATATCTTGAAAATATTTTAGTTTTCATTTTTTCATGCTGGCCTGTTTATCTTGGATGTTTATGAAATTGCCTTTCAATACTTCTTATCACCAAATGTTTAAAAGAATGTTTTTCTTCAGTTTTAAAGAATGACGAAGTAGGGAAAAGGCTCTTCTAAGTTCATGCAGCTAAACATGCCTAGGAAGTGAGGCAGAGAGAAAAGAGAGCTAATATCTGGAGGTTACTTGGATCTGCAATGTGAGCTCAGTGGCATTTATTAGTATAGGATGATGGTGTCGTTCAGTAAAAGCAGTCATCAGAGAAACAAAGAATCTAGACAGAATGAATTCCTTCCTTCTCTGAGGCCTCTGTACACAGCACTGATACTGCAGAATTTTAAATTATTCAGCCCCCTGCCCAAGTAAAAACTTCAGCTAGGTGCTTTTAACCATTTGTTCCCTAAAAAACTTAGAAATACTCTTCAGAGGGTCTCCATGCTCTTTCTTTTGTAGACTGCCTTCATGATCAGGGCATGCAGATAAAATATTTCCTGCTCAACAACAGAGCAAACTTTTCTCTTAAAGATAGGTAGATAGGAAGGAAGGAAGGAAGGAAGGAAGGAAGGAAGGAAGGAAGGAAGGAAGGAAGGAAGGAAGGAAAGAAGGAAGGAAGGAAGGAAGGAAGGAAGGAAGGAAGGAAGGAAGGAAGGAAGGAAGGAAGGAAGGAAGGAAGGAAGGAAGGAAGGAAGGAAGGAAGGAAGGAAGGAAGGAAGGAAGGGAAGGTTAACCTCAAAGCCCCACCGGTATAACTAGTGAAGGATTATCAGGGAATTAGGAGATAGATATAGATCAAACATACCCAGATGATCTCCTTCAAGAAAGTGGAACATAGTCCCTCTCCATGATGCCACTCTACAGAGCAGTTTCCCAAGCAAAAGGTGAATATTTTATAATTTTCAATGTAGTTTGTGTATATTGTGGTTAGTTATTATATCATTCAATATTCACAACTCAGGGAGGCAGGAAAGTGTAATTATCCTCAATTTTTTATCAATAGAAGAAGCATAGAGAGTAGAATTTCCATGCCCAAGGTTACATATAAGTAACAGAATCAAAAGTCACAGAGATCCTTTAATTCCAAATCTACTGTAATTTCCATCATACCAAATTGCTTTCCTATTGCACCTTTTTTACTCTACTTCCCATTCCATCCCAACCCAGAGATAAAAACAGATCATATCCCTAGCCCCAATCCAAATATCTGCTTGGCCTCTGGTAGTAGGCAATGCTACTCTTAACATTTTTAGATGGATTAAACAGAGTCTTTAGAGCTAGAGGGGGTCTATTCCAACTTGTTTATTTTTCTATAGAGAAATACAAGGCCCAGAAAGTTTAATGATTTGCCCAACATGACATAATTTGTATAAATTTGTTTTTTTAAAAGGCAGGACAAGAAGAAATAGTCCTAATTTGAGAATTGATGATATCATGATTAATGAGTGAGGCAGAGAGCAAATAATAGAAACAATATGACAAATAAAATGATTATGATCACTCTTGCTCAGTTTTGTTTGACTCTTTGTGGCTCCATTTAGGGTTTTTTTGCTAAAGATACTACAGTGGTTTGCCATTGAAATTTTCTACAGCTCATTTTATAGATGAAGAACTGAGATAAAAAAGGTTAAGTGACTGCCCGGCTTGATTTGAACTTAGGGAGATGCATCCTGAAATAGAAGATGTTAATCTGTGTGACACTATTTGTTGTTGCTGTAACTGGTATGTACTCTGGCTTGTGACAGGGGAGAGCTGCTGTTAGTATAGGTACACACCTGAGGGCTGCCTATTTGCAATGGAGATAGAAGAACTTTGATAGATACTGAGAGATACTGCTACAGGTAGAGGGATGTTGCTACAGGAAAATGCACTGGGGTCTGCCTACTGATCCCTACTGATGACTAGTGAATCAGTCTTATTTCCTAACCTCTTACTCCCTCACTCCCCCCCTTAACCACCCACTTCTTGAAGCCTTTTGGCTTCCTCCCTCCCCCCTGAGTGGACTATAAAATACTCTTGTTTTCTTTCTCAGATAAGGAGTTTATTAAGAAACAACAGAATGGGAAACTGAGGAAAGGGGGATGAGGGTTTCCCCTAATCTATAAGGAGAGTTTGAGGGTTTGGGAAATCAGTTCAGTAACAACTGTGACAGGGACAGTCAAAGAGATGGAGGACAACAGTTAAAATCTTCTTTCTTCTTCACAAAGCCACCAAGGTCTCTCAGCCTAATTTCAGAAGCCCCCCTCAAGGGTCCTTCAGCCTGGGACAAAAGCTAACAAGATCAGTTCAACTTCTTCTCTCTACAGCTAGGCTTGCATCCTTTCTTGGTCAGTCAAACCCCAGAGAGAGCAGAGGTTTCTCCTTTGGTCAGAGAGTCTAAAGCCAAGCCAGCCCCAAGGGTCCTTCAGCCAATTTCAACTGCCTCTCCTACCGGAAACATTCCATTTGGAACCTTCTCCTTGATTTTGCAGATCAGGTCCCCAGCTTGTTTCTTGCATGCTTGGCTTGCAAGTTCTGTCTCTCTACCATGCCACAATCCTCCTGATACCCTGTCTGCCACTCTCTCTATCCGTTGTTCTACCTCATTGTCTTAATGATGAAAGAATATACTATAATAACTGGGATACTTCTACAGCAGTCATTGAAGGAAAATGAATCTCTAAAAAAATAATCAAAGAAAAACTGAGTGTTTGATTTAAAATGTAGAAAATTGACATAAATGCAAAATAAGCACAGAAAAGGAAAATTTTAGGAGAAAGAGATAAAATGGGAAATAATAAGCATGCAGGCATTAAAAGCAAGTAAAAGGTAGCACTTAGAAAAGACAATAAAATTGGTAAGACTTTAGCCAGCCTTCTATTAAATAAAATTATCAAAATAAAAAAATGAATAAGGTTAAATCACAATATAAATGAAATTACTTTTAAAATTTTATAGGGACAAGCACTAAGTAGCACAATGGGTAGAGTATGAGGTCTGGAGTTAGAAAAATATAGGTTCAAAATTGGCCTCAGATACTTCCTAGTTGTGTGACCCTGGACAAGTCATTTAACCTCAATTATTTTTTTAAAATTTTATTTATTTGTTTTTGGTTACAATACTTGCTTTATTTCCCTCCCTCCCCTCCACCCACACTTCCCGCAGCCAATGTTAAATTTCATTGGGTATTACTTGCGTCCTTGATCAGAACCTATTTCCATGTTGATGTTTGCAGTAGAATGTTCATTTAGAGTCTACATCCCCAACCATATCCCTTCAATCCATGTATTCAAGCAGTTGTTTTTCTTCCTTGTTTTTACTCCCAGTTTTCCCTCTGAATGTGGATAGTGGTTTTTCTCATAGATTCGTCCAAGTTGTTCAGGCTCACTGCATTGCCACTAATGGAGAAGTCTATTACATTCGATTGTACCACACTGTATCAGTATCTGTATATAATGTTCTCCTGCTTCTGCTCCTCTCACTCTGCATCAATTCCTGGAGGTTGTTCCAGTCCCCATGGAATTCCTCCACTTTATTATTTCTTTGAGCGCAATAGTATTCCAACACCAACATATACCATAATTCGTTCAGCCATATTGCAATTGAAGGGTATCCCCTCATTTTCCAATTTTTTTGCCACCACAAAGAGTACAGCTATGAATATTTTTGTACAGGTCTTTTTCCTTATTATCTCTTTGGGGTACAGAACCAGCAGTGCTATGGCTGGATCAAAGGGCAGACAGTCTTTTTTTGCCCTTTGGGCATAGTTCCAAATTGCCCTCCAGAATGGTTGGATCAGTTAACAACTCCACCAGCAATGCATTGATGTCCCCACTTTGCCACATCCACTCAAGCATTCATTACTTTCCTTTGCTGTCATGTTAGCCAATCTGCTAGGTGTGAGGTGATACCTCAGAGTTGTTTTTATTTGCATTTCTCTGATTTTAAGAGATTTAGAACACTTTTTCATGTGCTTATTAATAGTTTTCATTTCTTTAACTGAAAATTGCCTATTCGTGTCCCTTGCCTGTTTATCAATTGGAGAATGGCTAGATTTTTTGAACAATTGAATTAGCTCTTTATAAATTTGAGTAATTAGACCTTTGTCAGAGGTTTTTGTAATGAAGATTGTTTCCCAATTTGTTGCTTCCCTTCTAATTTTGGATGCATTGGTTTTGTTTGTACAAAAACTTTTTGATTTGACGTAATCAAAATTATTGATTTTATATTTTGTGGTTTTTTCTAACTCTTGCTTGGCTTTTAAAGTCTTTCCTTTCCCAAAGATCTGACAAGTATACTATTCTGTGTTTGCCTAATTTGCTTATAGTTTCCTTCTTTATATTCAAGTCATTCACCCATTCTGAATTTATCTTGGTATAGGGTGTAAGATGTTGACCCAAACCTAATCTCTCCCATACTGTCTTCCAATTTTCCCAGCAGTTTTTATCAAATAGTGGGTTTTGGTCTCAAAAGCTGGGATCTTTGGGCTTTTCATAGACTTTCTTGCTGAAGTCATTTAGCCCAAGTCTATTCAACTGATCCTCCTTTCTGTCTCTTTGCCAGTACCAAATTGTTTTGATGACCACTGCTTTATAGTATAGTTTGAGATCTGGGACTGCAAGTCCTCCTTCCTTTGAATTTTTTTCATGATTTCCCTGCATATCCTTGATCTTTTGTTCTTCGAAATGAACTTTATGGTTTTTTTTTTTTAATTCAGTAAAAAAAAATTTTTGGTAGTTCAATGGCTAAGGCACTAAGTAACTAAATTAATTTGGGTAGGATTGTCATTTTTATTATGTTAGCTCATCCCACCCATGAGCAATCAATGTCTTTCCAATTGTTTAGATCTAGTTTTAATTGTGTAGAGAGTGTTTTGTAGTTATGTTCATATAGTTCCTGTGTTTGTCTCGGCTGATAGATTCCTAAATATTTTATATTGTCTAGGGTGATTTTAAATGGAATTTCTCTTTCTAATTCTTGCTGCTGAAATGGGTTGGAGATATATAGAAATGCTGGTGACTTTTGTAGGTTTATTTTGTATCCTGCAACTGCTGAAGTTGTTGATTATTTCGACTAGCTTTTTGGTTGATTCTCTAGGATTCTTGAAGTAGACCATTATATCATCTGCAAAGAGTGATAGCTTGGTCTCCTCATTGCCTATTTTAATACCTTCAATTTCTTTTTCTTCTCTAATTGCTTCTGCTAGTGTTTCTAGTACAATGTTAAATAATAGAAGTGATAATGGGCATCCTTGTTTCACTCTTAATCTTATTGGGAATGCTTCTAGTTTATCCCTGATGCAGATGATTACTGATAGTTTTAGATATATACTGTTTATTATTTTTGGGAAAGACCCTTCTATTCATATACTTTCTAGTGTTTTCAATAGGAATGGGTGTTGTATTTTATCAAAGGCTATATCTGCATCTATTGAGATAATCATGTGATTTTTGTCCATTTTCTTGTTAATATGGTCAATTATGTGTATGGTTTCCCTAATATTGAACCATCCTTGCATTTCTGGTATGAATCCTACCTGGTCATAGTGAATAACCCTTGTGATGACTTGCTGGAGTCTTTTTGCTAGTATTCTATTTAAAATGTTTGCATCTATATTCCTTAAGGAGATTGGTCTATAGTTTTCTTTCTCTGTTTTTAACCTGCCTGGCTTTGGAATCAGTACCATATTTGTGTTGTAAAATGAATTTGATAGAACTCGTCCTTTACTTGTTCTATCAAATAGTTTGTATACTATTTGGATTAGTTGTTCTTCGGATGTTTGATAGAATTCATGTGTGAATCCATTTGGACCTGGGGATTTTCTCTTAGTGAGTTCTTTGATGGCTTGTTCAATTATTTTTCTGATATGGGGTTGTTTAGGTAATCTATTTCTTCCTTTGTTAGTCTAGGCAATTTATATTTTTGTAAGTATTCATCCATATCACCTAGGTTTCCATATTTGTTACCATATAATTGGGCATAATAGTTTTTAATGATTGCCTTAACTTCCTCTTCATTAAACATGAGGTCTCCCTTTTCCTCTTGGATACTGTCAATTTGGTTTTCTTCTTTCCTTTTTTTAATTAGACTGACCAGTATTTTGTCTATTTTCTTTGTTTTTTCAAAGTATCATCTTCTAGTCTTACTTATTAAATTAATATTTCTTTGATTTTCAATTTTATTTATTTCTCCTTTGATTTTTTGGATCTCTAATTTAGTCTTCATCTGAAGATTTTTAATTTGTTCACTTTCTGTTTTTTTTTAAATTTTCATGTCCAATTCATTGACCTCTGCCCTCCTTAATTTGTTAATATATGAACTCAAGGATATAAATTTCCCCCTCAATACTGCTTTGGCTGCATCCCATAGGTTTTGAAAGGATGTCTCATCACTGCCATTTTCTTCAATTAAGTTATTAATTGTTTCTATGATTTGTTCTTTAACTGACCAGTTTGGGAGAATCCTATTGTTTAATTTCCAATTAATTTTTTATTTACCTCTCCATGTACCCTTACTAATTATTATTTTCATTGCATTGTTATCTGAAAAGGTTGCATTTATTATTTCTGCTCTTTTGCACTTGTTTGCAATGATTTTATGCCCTAATACATGGTCAATTTTTGTGAATGTACCATGTGCTGCTGAAAAGGTGTATTCCTTTTTGTGCCTATTTTTTTTTCTCCACATATTTACTAATTAATTTTTCTAAGATTTTATTCACTTCTCTTACCTCTTTCTTAGTTATTTTTTTGTTTGATTTATCTAGTTTGGGTAGAGGAAGGTTCAGGTCTCCCACTAGTATAGTTTTTCTATCTATTTCATCCTTGAGCTCCTACTAGTTTCTCCTTTAGAAATTTGGATGCATACATGTTGAGTACTGATATTTCCTCATTGTCTATACTTCCTTTTATCAGGATGTAATTATCTTCCCTATCTCTTTTAACTAGATTTATTTTTACTTTGGCTTTGTCAGATATCATGATTGCAACTCCTGCCTTCTTTCTATCAGTTGATGCCCAATAGATTTGGCTCCATCCTCTTACTTTCACCCTATGCGTATCTACCTTCCTCATGTGTGTTTCTTCCAGACAGCATATGGTAGGGTTTTGGATTCTAATCTACCCTGCTATTCACTTGCGTTTTATGGGTGGGTTCATTCCATTCACATTCAGAGTTATGATTACTAGCTGTGTATTTCCCAGCATTTTGATTTCTACTCATAGTCCTGCCTTTTCTTCTTTCACTATTTCCTTCTACATCAATGTTTGCTTTTAATCAGTCCCCTACTTCCCACCCTTATTTTACTTCCCTTTCTACCCCCCTCCCTTCTTATTCCCCCCTTATTTTCCTTGCAGTCTTTCTAAAACTACCCCCACCCTCTCCCTCCCTTGTACTGCTTCCCTCCCCACCAGTCTGTTTGTTACCCTTCTACTCCCCTATATGGTGCAAATCTATTCTCTGCCCCATAGGATTGATTTGTTCTTCCCTCTTTGGGTCAATTTCAGTGTACATAAGAGTTGAGTATTTCCTATCTCCAACCTCTTTACCCTTCCACTGTATTGATGTTCTCCCCCCTCTAGCCATGAGTTTCTTTGTGACATATATATTTACCCCCATTTGTTTCTTTTCCATTTCTTTAATATTAACCTCTTTTTTTAGCTCTAGTTGTATATGTGTATATGTATATACACATGTATATGCATTCATGCATACATATATCTATATACCTATTATGTCTTATCATTTCATTTGTCACTGTTCCCTCTAAGTGTAATTCTTCTAGCTGCCTAGGTGATGATAACAATTTTTAAGAGTTACCAATGATCTCTTTTCTTATAGGGATACATAACATTTTAACTTAGTGAGTCTCTTTTAAAAAAGGTGTGGGTTTTTTTTGCTTTTTCTTTTTTCCCTTTTTTTAAATTACCTTTTGGTGATTCTCTTGAGTTCTGTGCTTGGGCATCAAATTTTTGTTTAGGTCTGGTCTTTTCTTTATAAATTCTTGGGATTCTTCTATTTTGTTGAATGACCATACTTTCTCCTGTAAAAATATAGTCCGTTTTGCTGGGTAGTTGATTCTTGGTTGTAAACCTGGTTCCCTTGCTTTCCAGAATATCATATTCCATGCCTTTCAGTCCTTCAGGGTGGATGCAGCCAGATCCTGCATTATCCTCAATGTGGTTCCATGGTATCTGAATGACTTCTTGGCAGCTTGTAATATCTTTTCTTTAGTTTGGTAGTTCTTGAATTTGGCTATAACATTCCTGAGTGTTGTCAGTTGGGGATTAAGTATAGGAGGTGATCTGTGGATTCTTTCAATTTCCACTTTTCCCTCTTGTTCTAGGATATTGGGGCAGTTTTCTTTAATAATTTCCTGTAACATAACATCCAGGCTTTTTCTTTTGTCATGGTCTTCTGGTAGACCAATGATTCTTAAATCGTCTCTCCTTGGACAATTTTCTAAATCCTATGTTTTGTGAATGAGATGCTTCATATTTTCCTCAGTTTTTTCATTCTTTGGGGTTTTTTTTAGTGTCCTGCTGCCTTGTGAGATCACTTAATTCTAGTTGTTGTATTCTGATTTTTAAAGACTAGATTTTATCCCTGCCTTTTTGGTCATCCTTCTCTTTCTGGTCTGATTTTCTTTGGAGGTCATCTTTCATTCTCTTTACCTCATCTTTCATCTCCTTTGCCTCATCTTTCATCTTCTTTGCCTCATTTTTCATCTCCTTTGCCTCATTTTCAAGCTGGTTGATTTTGGCTTTTGAGACACTATTTTCTGTTTCCAGATGACTTATCTTAGTTTTTAAATTCTTTCCCCAATTGTCTTCAGCCTCTCTTACTTGTGTTTGAATTGCATTTTGAGTTCTTCCAAAGCCTGTATCCAATTCGCTGGAATTTCTGATTTATCATTTACTGATCCCTCCTTCTCTGTTCCATTTGCTCTGAGTTAGTTGCCTGTACAGAAGCTGTTGGTTGTAATTTATTTCTTTTTTTTCTGTTGTTTGCTCATATTTACCCCTTCTTTGCTCCCCATATTTGTCTGTGCTCTTACTCCTCTCATTTTTTTGGTTTGGGGGCTTTCTGTCAGTCTCCCCTCTTTGAGCTTTGTCAGGAGATCTCTCTGTGAAGTCTGTGGGGGATGGATGTTGGAGTTTGAGCTTCCCTGTCCTCTGGAAGATTTTGATTAGATTAAAGTCCAGCAGCCTGTGGGGGAGGGGTGTTGGAACTTGAGATTCCCTGCCCTCTGAAGCCTGGGTTGGGCTAGATGTACCCTGAGGCTAAAACCTCCTAGAAGGCTGGAGCAATATTGAGGGTCTCCACAGGTCCAACCAGGCTGCCAGCTCTATGCTCCCTCTGCAGCTCTTTCCCTGCCACCTGTTTTCAATGCTCTGAGCCTGGCACAGCCTTGCCTGCAAGGTACACCCTCCAGACCTGCGCCTTTGCCTGCCCAGAGGTTCCTGCTGCTGCTGGAGGCTTAGCGCTCGGGGGGTGGGGGGAGAAGGGGAGTGGTCCTGGGACCTTCCTTTTGCCTTCCCCTTAAACCCAAGTGTTCTCAAATTCTGGATTGGGGGGGGCATACCTTTTGAGTTGAGTCCAGCAGGAGGGTTCCTTGGCTCTGTCTTGTTGTTAGGTTTGATTTTCAGTCCCTTAGGAGCATTCAGTTTGTGATCAGTAAGGAAGGGTATTCAGAGGTCTGAACTTCTGCTCCTTCGAGGCTGCCATCTTGACCCTGCCTCAACCCCAATTATTTTAATCCTTACTATAATTCTGTCTTGAAACTGTTACTTAATATTGATTCTAAAACAAAATGGAAGACTTTTTAAAAATAAGCAAATTTGACCAAATGTTTAGAGATCAATAATGCTTGTGCTAAAAATTTATTCAAAAATTAGGGGAAAAACACTGTAATAACCTCTTTTTATGAGACAGATACAATTATAATATCTGAAAGTAAGATCAAAAGTAAAGAATAAAAATGATAGAGCAATCTTGCTAATGAAATCTTTGTAAACATTTCAAATAAAATCCTAGCAAAATATTTTAAAATATTCATTATGGCATAAGAACTGCAAGATTGTCCCAGTATCAAGAAAATAATTAACATCATTAATCATATTAGAAGCAATGAACACTCCAAACAAAATGTATCCTCTTCTTCTACCAAGCTGTTAAGAATGATGAGGTTAAGATCATGGTGGGGTTATAGCAGGAAGTGGATTTGGGCCATAAGCTAAGGGCAGCAAAATCTTTTGTCCCATCCTACTTCCAATTCTATAATATTTAGGGGGGCTTAAGGGAATGATGGTCCCCATTTCTACATCTTGCATCTGGAGTGGGTAGGGTGCCAGGTTAGTGTGGGGCCCCTTGATGAACAATTCACAAGGCTGTTTATCCTTCCTAGACCCGGGTCTTATTTCATTCTAGCCAAAAACAGAGTGGCTGAATATAAACAGCTTGTTTTGGGTGGGTGGGGGGGTAAAAAACCATTCCAATATTAACACATGAATGTATCCACAAATACCAAAGATTTTACCAAAATATAACACTCATTTATACCTTTTTTAAACCTAACTAAACAATATATAATAAAAGGAAAAGAAGAGACAGTATGATATAGTAAAAATCAAGAGCTAAAGTTCAAATCAAGGGAGACCTTGGTTCAAGTTCAACTTTTGACACATAGCATAAAACACTGAATCAATATTCTAATAGTATTCTAAGACTTGAAGATGTAGAATAGATATCAATTTTCATTGATAACAGAGTTACATATACTAATAAAATCATTGATCTTCCCCCCAAAAGTGTATGTACCTAAAATAAAAACCTAACCCTGCTTACACCATTTCCCAGGAAAGATAAGACCAAATCAAAGAGGTCTCCTTTTTCCTTTATCATTGAAAAAGTTAAAGAAATACTAATGATTGCAAGAAAATGAGAAAAAGAAATCGAGGTAATAAATGTTGGCAAAGAGGAGACAAAAGCATTCTAATTCTCAAACCACATGATGACTTGCTTAGAAAACCCCACGGAGGTGGCAGCTAGGTGGCTTACTGTATTGAGCACCAGAGATGGGAGATCCAGAGTTCAAATCTGGCCTCAGACACTTCATAGCTTTGTGACCCTAGGCAAGTTACTTAATTCCCATTGCCTAGCCATTACCACTCTCCTGCCCTGGAACAAATACTTAGTATTCATTTTAAGACTGAAGATAAGAGTTTAAAATAATAAAAGAAAAAGAAAAGAAAGTTCCATAGAATCAGAAAAGAAACTAAAATAATAACTTCAGTAAAGTAGCAGGATACAAAATAAATTTATAAAATTTATCAGTAATCGTGGATAGCAATAACAAGATCTAAAAGGAAATCATGGAAAAGGGTAAATCTCATTCAGAATAATTATAAAAATGCATAAAAGGTCAGGGAATCAATCTAGAAAAAACATCTGTGACTGAGACAAGAGGGCATCAAGAAGACCTGCCACCACAGGGGGTAATCTATGCCCATTACTTTCTTCTTTCACCTTCTTCTCCTTCCTTGTATCATCCCAGAACCCATTCAGGAAGATTAGGAATGGGAGGAACTACCACCAGCTGGGTATCCCATGCCTAACTTTTCCCTTTTCCTAGGTTGCTTAACTACTCATAATAAAGAATGTAAGAAATAGTATTCTTTGATCTGTCTTCAGACTCCATCAGTTATTCCTCTGAAAGTAGACAGCATTTTTCATAAGTCCTTCAGAATTTTCTTGGATCATTTGTATTGCTGAGAAGAGCTTGTCATCCAACAATATTGCTCTTACTATACACAAAGTTCTACTGGTTCTGTTCATTTCAGTTTGCATCATTTCATGAAGGTCTTCTCAGGTTTTTCAGAAATCATCCTGCTCATCATCTCTTATAGCACAATAGAATTCTGTCACAATTATTTGCCACAACTTGTTCAGCCATTGCCCAGTTGTTGGGTATCCTTTCTATTTCTAATTCTTTGCCATCACAAACAAACATATTATAAATATTTTATACATATAGGTCATTTTCCTTTTCCTTTTTTAATCTCTTTGGGATATGAACTTAGTACTGGTATTGTATAATAGTATTTTTTGTGGTAAAAAAGAACTGGGGGAAAAGCAAGAATCAGATAAATTGTAGCATTTAAACAAAAATGACACATAACATGATGTAATATAAAAAAGAAAAAAGATGTCCTATAATGTATAATATAAAAAAGAAAAAAGATGTGCTATAAAAAAGAATATGAAAAATTCAGATAAGCATGGAGAAACTGAAATGAACCAATCTAAAACAAAGTAGACAAAACCAGGAAAACAATATACATTATAATTATGACAAAATAAACAAAAAAGGAGACTCATTTGTATATAATTATCAAAGTTGGTCTTGTAGAAAAATTATAAAATTATAACTTCCTAACCATATTTCAGAAATGAGGATCAATGAATAAGAAATGTATATATTATCAGGTTCCACATATTAGTTTTACTAAGCATTTTATTTGTAAGAAAGGGTGGCTTGGAAAGCAGGAAAGGATATAATCAGAAATGAAAGTCATTTTATATCAGTGGCATATGTTCAAAATCAAGAGATGCATCACCTTTTTAAGTATTAATAAAGTCTGAATTTTTTTGTCACATTTTTAGTATCTCCATGTCCTCCAGACACCTTGTTCCTTCAGTGATCTCATAATTGTGACCTCTCCAACAATTGGGGTGATTTCACTGTCTTTATCCTTTTGAGTCCCATATAAGCATATTTAAGACTGTGAAATAGTATAGTGTATAGAGTATATACACCTTATATATAGTGTATAGTGTATATAGTATAGAGTCCAAGTATAGTGGCTTTTCCATTCTTGTTGGTGAAAACAGTTTGTTATAAGAGTCCGTAGTAGATCGTTTCCACTTTTCTCAATTTGTTGTCTTGCTTACATTTTCATCCTTAAATGTGTTCAGGATGACTATGTTTAGTTGAATCTATTGCCAAGCTTTCTTTGAATCAATTTACCCTCAACTCTGCTTTATGAGGTAATAATTCTCACAAGCTTCTGTCTTCCTTCTTTATAATAGTCTACAAATGATTTCATACTTTAACCTGATATTGCCTTTGGGCACCATCTTTCTCTTCATTTGGAAAGAAGCATCTATTCCCTTAGAACATACAACAGAGTAGGGAAAATAAAACATTAGCAGAGAAAAAATATCTTTAAAAACTAGTACTCTTTGAGGTAGAAAATATTATATGACAATTAAGTAATAAGCATTTATTAAACATTTCCTATGTGCCAGGCACTTGTAGTCATAAATAACAGGAACAAAACAATCCTTACTGCATAGCACCTTCCATTCTTAGAAAATTTATAAGTAGGGGGCTGCTAGGTAGTTGAGAGGATTCAGAACCAGGTCTAAAGACTGGAGGTTCTGGGTTCAAATGTGGCCTCAGATATTTTCTAGCTGTGTGACCCAGGACAAGCCACTTTACCCCCATTGCTTAGCCCTTACTACTCTTTTGCCTTGGAACCAAGTCACAATATTGATTCCAAGAAGGAAGGTAAAGGTTTTTTTTTTTAATTTATAAGTATATATAGCATAAATATAAAAGGGGCAGTTAGATAGCACAGTGAATAAAGCCTTAAAACTGGAGTCAGAAGGATCTGGGATATAATCTGACCTCAGACATTTCCTAGATATGTAGCCCTGAGCAAGTCACTTAAACCTTTGTTGCTCTTCTGTCTTAGAATTGATACTAAGCAGAAGGTGAGGATTTTTAAAAAAAAGAATAAATGCAATTAATACAAAGTAGTTAAATATAATGTGGTTACTGTATAGGTGGTGTATAGGTCATGTGAAATTCATAAAAATTGGATCATAATACCTGTAGTAACTACACAAACAGGTTTGTTATGAGGTTCAAATAAGATAATATATTCAAAGTTCTTTAACCTTAAATAGTCATTTAAATGCCAATTATACTTATCATAAGAAGCAGAGGCACAATATCAGGGCAGTAGGGTATCATTCTAAAGGCCTTTGAAAAGTTGCTTATACAACTTAGTGCATGCCATGAAAATTTTCTTTTGTAAAATATTTTCTTATGCTGCGACCTAAATTCAGTTCCAAGCATCATATTTTCTTTATTCTGTATAGAGCATTGCTTTTTCAATGTCACATAGTTTTGATAATTTTTACAAACTGTTCCTCTCGTGCTATCATTTCTTATGTCAGTGAAGTGATTTCCAAGGCTGAAAAAACAGCATAGCCAAGGGCAGAGAGGCCCATCCCTAGAGAAATGGCCAGTGGGTGTTGACTTTTTTAAACTTGAATTCATGCAAACCATCAGTCAGTATCAGCAACAGAAGTACCACATGGATTAAATTATAGGACTTTAAATCACAAAGTACATATTCACTTAAAATGTCTGAAGGCAAGTTATTAAATTCCTTTCTTTAAAAAAATAGACTCCATGCTCCAAAATTAGATAAGCATGATTAAACTCTCTTCTTTCCCCTCAAAATCATGAAGTGGGTAACTTACATACAGACCTAAATGATATTCCTAATTTTGATAATCTCAGTTCCATCTTTGTTTTCTCACTGTAATTATTCCTGGTGTTCCCTGGTTAAGAAGACATTTATTTAGTATTCTTCTAGTAATCCTATATGAGTGACTATAAAGCTTAAGAACACCACAAAATCTAAAGAACCAATATTGCCAATGGCTCAAAGGGATATGAAGAGATGAATGTTAAATAGAAAAAATTTCTTGTGTGTGTGTGTGTGTGTGTGTGTGTGTGTGTGTGTGTGTGTGTGGTTGTTACTGTTATTCAGTTGTGTTCAATTCTCCATGACGCCATTTTGGGGTTTTCTTGGCAAAGATACTGAAGTGATTAGCTATTTCCTTCTCCAGCTCACTTTACCAATGAGGAACTGAGGCCAATAAGGTCACTCAGCTAGGAAATATCTGAGGCCAGATTTGAACTCAGGAAGATAAGTCTTCATGATTCCAAGTCTAATTCTCTATCCACTGCACCAACCAGTATATATCTATATCTAGATAGATAGATAGATAGATATGAAATATGTACTGGGTCTGTTAAAATGTATAAATTAATTATAAGGTAATGGGATCAACTTATACACAGAAACAGAGAAATGAGAGAGAGGGTCGCATAGGTAGCATACATAAATAGCAGCTAGGCAGTACAGGCTCTTGCCTCATTCTGCCAAGTCTTTCTCCTTCTGATTTTCTTGAACCTAAAACCCTCATATACATGTATGTATATATATGTTTATAGAAATATATCCATTTATGCACATATATGAAAACAATATATTGAAATATATTAAATATATATAGAAAACATGTATATTAAAAGCAATGGTTTGCAGAAAATATATATATACCAATTATGCAGTAGATATGAGGAATAAAAGCAGGCTGAATATATACTGAATAGTACCTAGAGAATGTTTAAAGCTCTTGAAGAAAGTCTCTATGCCATTAAGTAAAGCTCTATAGCTTATATATTAGAGGACAAAGACAAGAATTGAATACTATATGAAGATATGCATTAGTCTCAATCTGTACATTTGAAAAGATTACCCACATTATTTAGATCATAAAAAGCATTAAAGTATTGAAGCATCATCAGCCTCAAAAGGTGAGTTCCAATGGGCCACCACTGTACTAATATAGTGAATTGAATTCATTTCTACTCGTTTCAACAAATATTAATGGATGACAGTGTTCAAAGCACTCTGTTATGATCTTAGGATCACAGATCTAACCACAGGGGTCATCTAGTCCAATCTCTCCAATTTGCAGATGAGGAAACTGAGACTATAAAGAAGATACAAAGATGAAGTTCCTGACCTCACACAGCTATAAATGAAAAGGGAAAATAAAGCAAGCACAGAAATAATCATTATACAAGACAGAATATTATTATTAATAGAAAATAATTATGTTTAACTTTCAATTTTGGAAAGAATATTGCATATATTATCTCATTTGACATTATAATAGCTTAGCTGTTATTATTTTCATTTTATAGATGAGTTATGATTTGCCTGGGGTCACATAGCTAGTAATTATCTGAAGTAAAATCTGAGCTCTGGTCTTCCTTATTCTAATTTCATTATTCCTTGAACTAAGTCATCTCTTATCTCATTCTGCCAAGTCTCTCTGCCTCCAAAGAGTTTCTTGAACCCAAACACTCATGCCCAACCCTCTAAAAGTCCCCCTATTGAACTCACTTCTCACCAGCATTGAGATTTCTTAAGTAGAGAGAGATAAGGAAGAGGAGAAGAGACTTTCTAGGCAAAGGAAGACATGATTAGAGATGTACAGGGGAGAAAGAAGTGTTCACAACTGAGCAACAGCAATCACACAGATACACACTACTCACTTTTTTCTTTCTATCATTTATCTCTTCATATCCTTTTGGGTCAATGACAATATTGGTTCTTTAGATGTTATGGTGTTCCTTATGCTTTATAATCACATGGAATTACTAGAAAATTTTGATTAGGCCATTGGCTATGTAAGGGGAAATAGTAGGAGAAAAAGCTTGATAGGTGTTATATTGTAGAAAACCTTGTATCACAAAAGTGAGTAATTTAGACTTTATTCAATAGGTAATGGGAAACTTCTCAAGGTTTCTGCATTGGAAAAGGGACAATTTAAAACATGTTTTAGAAAAATTAAACTGACAGTGATGTAAAAGACAAAAAAGCAAGAGTAGAGACTAGTCATGAGGCTTTTTAACTAGTCCTGGTGAGAAGGAATGCCAACCTTCACTCAGATGGGCTGATGGAAAAAAGAAAGGAGGGAATTAGGTCCAAGAGACACTCATTGGAAGGAAGTAGTCATGATACAGTGCAAAGGATTTCAGATTTGAGACCTTTATACTTCATTATTCCAAGTTTGATTGGTTAATATTTTCTCTAAGCAATACACATGGGATACCTTATTTAAAAACTGTTTTTACTCTGGCAACTAGATGACTCAGATAGAGTGCCAGGCCTAGAGTCAGGAGGACCTGAGTTCAAATCTGGAATGACTCAGACACTTTCTGTGTGGTCCTGGGCAAATCACTTAACCCAATTTGCCTAGCCCTTGCCCTTTGGTCTTAGAGTAGTTACTAAAGGAGGGTTTTTTTTTTTAATATTCTTATTGTATATGTTTCATACTTTTGTCTCCTGATTATAGTCTTGGTGAAACGTGTCTTAGTTAGCATGGTAAATTCTATAGTTTTCACTACAGTTCAGCAAGACCAAATGTATTCAATTGCCATAGCTTGGCCAAGTGTTAGCCCAAAGTCACACATTGAGAAAGCAATTGAGCCAGGACCTCATATTTCTTCACTCTAACTCCAGTACTCTTTCCACCACACCATGTTTCTCCAAGCTCTGTCCTAAATTGAATAAGAAACCTATACCAAAACGTGTAGGAAGCAACTGAGAGAGAAGAGTCCAGAGGTGTTCCATCAAGCAGAAAGCTATTTGCATAAGGATAATAGTTTTGTTGCTCCCTGGATATTCCACTGAATGTTAAGATGGTACATTCTAGAAATGAAATAAGAAATGCCTTTAATGATGAAGAGGAGGAAGTGGGGAAGTGACCAACCACCACTGGCAGCTGCCTGATTCCATCTGCCTGCTAGAAAAGGATTTATAGGGGCTACCAAAGTGATTTTCCTAAAGTGTAGGTCTGAGCCTGCCATCCCTTATTCAACAAACTCCAGGGGCCCCATATTCTGCCTAGCATAAAATAAATTGTTTCTCATTGAAAGCTCTTCACAAGGCGGTCCTTCTCTCTCTTTCCAATCTTCTTACATTCAACTCCCTTCTACTCATTCTGTGCTCCAGCTGTGCCCTCCTACTTGCTGTGATTCACACACAACTCCAGCTCTCATCTCCATGTTTTTACACTGGCCACCCTCCATGCTTAAAATGTACTCTACCTTCAGCTCAAAGAATTCCTCTTTTCCTTCCAGACACAGCTCAATCACTGCCTTCTAGTTGAAGCCTTTTCTGATCCTTCCCCGCAAGGGCTAGTACCTTCCTTCCCAAGTTTCCTGCTATTTAACTACTTTGGATTTATTAGTAATTTTCTCTTTATATTTCTTCTGTATATATATTCTTATGTGTGTCCTTATCTCCTCTATTGGAACCCAAGCTTTTTGTGAGTAGAGATTGTTTCCTATTTTATATTTGGATCCGGGGTTCCTGGCACAGCATAGGCACTTAATAAGTGTTTGGAGACTAATTTGATTGCTTAACCCAAACATGCATAGCTCATTAGGGAATTAAAGAGGGCAAAGTTGGCACTGCCATTCCTAGGATCAGAGAAACCACATGGGGTAGAAGAACACAGAATACACAGCCTGGGACTCAGAAGACCTGCCTGATTCATAGTCTTGGTCTCCATTGCTCACTAGCTGGGTATCCTCAAGCAAATCTTTTTACTAGCCTGAGTCTCTGTAAAATTAGTAGTTGAGACTAGATCTTTTCAGAACCATCCCATGGTCAGAGGAACAAATGAATGCAGTAGGAAAGAGAGGGAATTTGGGTCTCTGGCCCTCAATATCCCAAACCTCTTAGCAATGAAAGCATTGGATATCTTTCAAAACGAAAAAGAAGTCATCGTGTCCCTCCCCCACACTCATTCCTGTGCGCAGTAAGCAGAGACCAGCTGTTCAGGCTTCATCCAACTTAAAAAAAAAGAAATGGAATGCAGCCCTTCACAATCACATGGAACAAGGCTCTAAAAGCACTCACACAGCTGGAGAAAGAGTAGCCAGTAGTCTATACCGTGCTGGAGTTAAGAGTCAGGACACCAGAATGTGAGACCTGGCTCTGCCCCTTATTAGCTATGGGGGTCAAGACTAGGGAATGTGCTGATCATTTCTTTCATATAAGGAACTCACAAGTGAACCCCCCCATCAATGCAGGAGGGCAGGGGAGGCAGAATGTCATCCAGTTTAGTAGCTATTGCATGGGGTACTTGGAGAAGTGTAAGATGAGGTGAGCCTGGAAAGGCATTGAGGACAAAGCACCAAATTTTGGGATCTTGCTTGAATGCCAGACTAAGGAGTTCAAATTTTACTCAGGAAGCAATAAAGATTTACTAAAGGGGAGGCAGCTAGGTGGACACTTCCTAGCTGTGTGACCCTGGGCAAGTCACTTAATTCCCATTGCCTAGCCCTTACCATTCTTCTGCCTTGAAATCAAAACACTGTATTGATTCTAAGACAGAAGGTAAGGGTCTAAAAAAAGATGTACTAAAGTTGTTGGGGGGTTTTGAGTAAAGGAATGTCATGAATTTCTATGTGCACATTCTGTTTCTATAGTCATTTCTGTTTCCCCAATTGTAAAACAGGGTGAATTAATACTTTCAGTGCATAATCCATACGATTATTGTGAAGAAAGTGCTTTGTAAACCTCAAAGTACTATAGAAATTAATGATAATAATACTGTGTGGTTTCATTTAACTTTCCCTCAGAAATTTCCCTCCGAAAGCTCACTTTGGACTGTTGGTAGTAGAGTTTCATGGAAAAATTCTGGGTCTTTAGAATCAAGAGACTAGAAGCAAGAGACCTACTAGTTGCATATCTAGTCTTTCCTGTGTCATTAACTAAGCTGTGTGACTTGGTCAAGTCACTTCTTATCTCTGAGACTCAAGGTATAAATGAGATTGGCCTGGAGAGACTAGAGTTAGAAGAGAATATCAAGATAGAATATATCACTGAAGAATATAGATACAGAACAGAAACTTGGGCAAATCACACATTGCCACCCTTTCTAGGGGGGAAAAACGAGCTTCAAACAAATACCTGCAGCATTCTTGAGGAAGATAAAAACTCCAGAAGAGCAACCTGGGAAGGAGTCCCAGGAGGACTTACTGGGAGAGGACTGAAGGAAGCAGATTGAAGTTGGTTACTTGGAAAGCTATATCGCCCATTCTGCCTCCTAGGGAAAATGCAAAGTACCACGGGAACCATATAGTTAGCTCTCTCATTTTACAGGTTAAAAAAATATAGACCCAGAGAGAAAATGATTTAAACAGTCACGTGTCTATTTATTGGAAAGAGTGTCAGTCTTAGAATCAGAAGACCCAGGTTTATGCCTAGGTTTTTGCATTTTTTAGCTCTATGTCTCTGGGCAAATAACTTTTCTTCCTTGAGCCTCAGTTTTCCCATCTGTAAAAAATGAAAATAATAACTACTAATACTACCTACATTATAGTGTTGGGAACAAAGCATTTTATAAACCTTAAAGTACTATATTAATGTCTATTGTTAATATGGAAGAAATTACTAATGATTAAAACTACTAAACAATGGAACAGCCTGCATTGCAAAGTAATGTATGTCAAGAATGTTGGAGTGCAACATTGGGTGGAAGATTGGACCAGATGACATCTCAGGTCTTTCTAATATACAACCTGATAGATGATTCTTTTTACCAAACTTAAACTAGACCCTGGGTCTTCTGAGGATAGGATCTTTCCATTGTGCCACCTTGAGTATTCTCTTCTGCTATAAAGATTATCTGAAACCATAAGTTAGTTTATGTCATGTTGGAAAGATGGTATTTCTTCTAGTATAGTTCAGTATTTATCTTCTCCTGTGTAGTTAGCACTAGGCTAATTATTTCAAGGATCTACAGTTTCATCTTGTATGTTCTTCTATTAACACTGCTAACATGTCTCCTACATATTAAAAGGTAGTCTTTGCTAAAGAAAGAAATGTATAAGTACCAGCTGGCCCAGTGAAATGCAAGGTCCCTGGAATCCAGAGTCCCTAGTCACAATCCAGAGTGCCTCAGAGTCATCTTCAAGGGAGGATATTTGTACCGAAGTTCCAGGCAGCCCTTACCAGAGTCTAAAATAAACATACTGGCCCTATCAAAAGAACACAAAGCCTGGAAGTAAGCAGACTTGGGTTATAAGTATAAAACTCAAGGTCTTCTCCATGCAACAGTTAAGGTCAATATCTCTAGACTAAATTTTTTGAGATCTTGAGTTTTTCTTAAAAGACCCATGATAGTTTTTATTACATTCATAATAATCCACCCTATATCACCCTGTGGATATGCAAAAGAATAATATTCCTGAAAAGATTCCTTAGCACAAGGGGTAGTTAACCAATTCCATGGTCATTATTTAAAGGGAGAAATGCTACTTGGAAACATCCTCCCAACAATTATTCCCTTCCTTCCCCTCCCCCTTCTATCTCTCCCTTTGTACTTCCCTCATCTAGATTGGGCTCTTTGGCAGGAGCTCCTACCAGAAATATGACCTTGGAGAAAACCACCCACCCACTGGGCTTAGTCTACCCCTACAACCACCTGTACATCTGAGGCTTTTGCTCCTTCTGATAAAACCTGACATTCCGGCAAATCTTGAAAAGATGGGCCAATACTGGTTTGGCGGGCTTTGAACTTCCTGGCTCTTAACCAAAGATATCCCTAGTGGATTGCAGTAAGAAAAAGTTGCTTTTTTGCCAATTTTGAAAATCCCAAAGATCACTCAAGAGGAGAATTACATTGATATCTTCTCTGGACAAAGCTGGAAGTCAATCTTGAATCAAGTAGACAAAGAAAGGAGAGGCAGAAAAGAAAGAGATGAGTTCCCTCAGCCCTTTGGAAGGAGAAGAGAGGTAGGGCAGAGAGAAACCAGGAGTCCAAAATACTCCTATTCTCCTGGTCACCAATGACTTGGACTAGATTATCTCCATCCTTACAAATATAAGATTTGATGACTTTGTGATTCTACAATGATAATCTCTAAAGGGCACTTAATGATAGGGTTAAGACTCTCAGCTATATGCAAAAGTTTCTGTCTTCTAAAACATCTTACATAGGCCTTCTAGGACAGAGAAAGGAGAGCACAAAGACAGAACTAAGCCTTTGCTCTTGTGTGGATCTGGCAGGAACAAAGAAGGTTAAGAGAAAGATCCCAGAAGCCTTACCTATTGTTTCCACTCTACTTATATCAAATGCTTGTAGTTATACTTCCTCTTGCTAGAGTCCAGGACTGCTCAGTTTTAACTTTGTTTAATTCTGGTCAGCTTGGGAACTTTGATGTGCTATGTTTTACAATAAGGGAAAGCCCCAATCTCCTAAGGCAAACTAGTGTCCCCACATTCCCAAGGATTCACCACATTAATTCTGAACTTAGTGTGGACAGATTAGCCTCTGGTTTGCAGGGATGATAGGCATTTTCCACCAAATCCAATAAATAGTTTTGCCTTCTCAAGGCTAGAGAAACAACATGATACTTTCTACACTGTTAAATTCTGACACATCTGAATATAGGTGGAGGTGATCCTTATTGTTTCCAAGAAAGGGACCAGTCAGGGGCAGCTGGGTGACTCAGTGAATTGAGAGCCCAGCCTAGAGACGTGAGGTCCTAGGTTCAAATCTGGCCTCAGACACTTCCTAGCTGGGTGACCCTGGGCAAGTCACTTCACCCCCATTGCCTAGCCCTTACCACCCTTCTGCCTTGTTTCCAATACACAGTATTAACTCCAAGATGAAAGGTAAGGGTTTAAAAAAAAAGAGACCAGTTGTAAACCAAGGAGATCTTGCCCTATTCATAATACAAAATAATTTCCTCAGTTTATGATCTGTTGGGGGTCACTCTTTCTTGGTACCTAGTAAATTTACTTTACCTAAACAAGAGAAGAGTGACATTTCTCTCTGTCTCTGTCTCTGTCTCTCTGTCTCTGTCTCTCTGTCTCTCTGTCTCTCTCTCTCTCTCACACACACATACACACACACACACACACGTCCACCATCACCCGTGCTAAACAACTATAAGTTAAACTGAAGTCAGTTGTTAACTCAAGATATTGATCAAAAGTAACTCAATAGGCAGGCTCCTAACAGCTCACTAGTTCACAAAGTAGCCCATTTTATTTGGGGATAATAATGTTCTATGATGGGGGAAAAAGGAGGCTCTGGACAGTGAGTTAAGAAACCAGAGTTGAAGTCTTGGTTAGCTATATAAACTTCATTGAATGTCAGTTCTTTTCCTTTGTAAGATTAAAGTATTGGACTGATCTAAGACCTTGGAAGCTCTTCTTTTATGAGAAAGTCCTAATTGTGATGATCAAAACATGGAAGGGCATGAGACACAATCAAAGAGTGGCTGAGTTGTCATTTTGTCAAGTGGTTGTGTCCAATTCTTTGTGACCCATCTTGGCAAAGATATTGGAGTGATTTGCCATGACCTTCTCCAGCTTGTTTTGCAAATGAGAAAATTACCAAAAGTCATTCAAAAAGACCTTAGAACTCTCTGCAAGTGACAAAGAGTTGACCATTCCCAATGGTTTGTTTTCTCCATGAGTTCTAAAAATAACTTGTCTTCCTTCCCTTTGCAGTCCGATGGCACCATCCTGGCAATTGCTCTGTTGATTCTCTTCCTGCTCTTGGCCCTGGTTCTTCTCTGGTGGTTTTGGCCCCTTTGCTGCACAGTGGTAAGTGTCCCAGGATCTTTGCCCCTTACAATTGCTGCTACCTATAGGTATCACAGTTGACAAGCTATTGGGTGGTACAGGACAAAGTCACACTTTTCATTTGAAATCTGATTAAAATGGACATTGAGGGCAACCTTGCTCTATAGGACAGAAAAGAGGAAAGTAAAGACTTAAAGAAAACAGTTATACTATGTATTCAATGCAACAAATTTTTAAAAATACCTATGTTCAAGGCATAGAACTAAGCAGTAGAAAGACACATTATTATAAAAGAGACCCTATTGTCTAGTACCTTAAAAAGAAAAAATAGGGGAAAGACAGACACAAATAATAATGAGGATAGCTTGTTAGCACAATGGATACAAGACTGGGTCTGCATTCAGGAAGACTCAAGTTCAAATTTGGCTCCATACACTTACTAGCTGTTCGACCTGAGCAAGTTGCTTAAATTCTTTGCCTCTGTTTCCTCATCTGTAAAATGGGGATGATAACAATATCATCTCACAGGCTATGAGCATCAAATGAGAGAATTAAAAAGCATTTAGCACAGTTCCTGGCACATATTAAGTACTAATTAAATGTTAACTATTATTATATTAGTGATATGACAAGATATGACAAGAATGAAATAGATGCAAAGTTGGGGCTCAGAAAGATTCTAGGCAAGGCAAGGCCTGAATAATTACATTATTATTATTATATCTTTGAATATAATATAAACTTCAAAGAAGTAGTATCTGAGGTCATATCTTAAAGGAAGAGAAGAACTTCAGCATGAAGAAATGGAAGGGAAGTCTATTTTAACATGGCAGGTGAGCAAAAGCTCATAAATGGGAGAAGGCAGGATCAACAACATGGTGGAACTAAGTAGTCCAGTTTGGAAGGAACACATGAAGGGCAGTAGAGGAACATAAGAGTGGTAAAGTGGTTTAAAACAATATGGTGGAGGGCCTAGAAAGCCAACCAAGGGAATTTATTCTTTAATCAACAGGTAATGAAGAAGCAGTGAAATTACTTTCAGTAGAGAAGTAATGTGATAAATGGATGGGAGAGATGGAAGGTTAGAAAGGCTTTTGGGTATCCTGCCTCAGTATAAATTATATTTGTAACTTTTTGAAACCCCAGGAAATAAAAAGCAGAAATAATTGCATAAAGTCATAAAGTCTTAGCAGTAAAGAGATCCATATTTATTCATTTTTCCGTAGCACCTGTCCTAAGATTTTTTAATAAAGTTATGCAGAAAGAGATTTGAAAAGTCATTTACTCCTATCCAAATGAGATAGATAATGTCAAGAACCAAAATGGACATTCTCAAAATGTCAATACTTCAATTGTTTGTACCATCCATAATACTCTGAATAAATTAATATGATTTAGTGAAAAGTACACTAGATTTTGAGTTAAGGAACCTGAGTTCTTTCTAAAATAGAAAGTTAAACATAATTATTTTCTATTAATAATAAACATGCATGTACACATATGTACACCAGTCCATGATCTCAAGGAGCAGAATTTTTATGAGAAAGTCAACTTGCAAATAACTAAGTACATACAAAATAAATGGAGAATAGATGAAGGTAATCTGCAAAAGGAAGATTTTAGCCAGTAGGGCTGAGGGAACCAGGAAAGAATTCCTGTGGGTGGAATTTGAAATGAGTTATGAAGGAAACTAAAGAAATTACTAGGATAGTTGAAGGACAACAGCACTTCCAGTGTGATAGTCAGCAGTACAAAGGCATGGAGAGAGATGGGAGATAATGTCATGCCTGAAGAAATACAAATATGTCAATGTCACTAGCTACCAGAGTATAGAGAGGAATGTGCCCTATGTCTGAAAAGCTAGTTGTAAAGAGCTTTAAATAACAAAGAGAGGGGGTTATATTTGTTCCTGGAGGTAAGAGGGACTTATTGGAGATCCTTGAGCAGGGGAGTGACATGGGCAGACATACTTTGGAAAAATCACAACAGCAACCAAGAAGACAATGGATTGGAATAGGGAGAGACATGGCAAGACCACTTAGAAAGCTCAAAAAGTTATCTAGGATAGACGAGATGAGTTCTGAACTAGGATTGTGCTGATATATGAATGGAGAGAAGGGAATGCATAGGGGAAATGTTATAAAGGTAGAAATGACAATATTTGGCCATGGAAATGTGAGGGGAGCAAGAGTTAAAGAACATTCATAGAATAGTCTTACTATATAATATCAGAGATCTCAGCAAATCAGCTATTGTTGTTCAGTTGTTAAAGTCATGTACAATTCTCCACAACACCATTTTGGGGTTTTCTTGGCAAAGATCCTGCAATGGTTTGCCATTTCCTTTTCCAGCTTATTTTATAGATGAAGAACCAATGTAAACAGAGTTAAGAGACTTGCCTAGGGTCACTAGCTAATAAATGTCTGAGGCTAGATTTTTCAGAAAAATTAGTCTTCTTGACTCTAGGCTCAGCCCACCATCCTTTGTGCCATCTAACTGCTCCTTGGCAGCTATAGCTATATCATTAAGAAGAGACAGAGACAGAGAGAGACAGGGACAGAGAGGAAGAAAGATAGAGACACACAGAGGTAGACATAGAGACAGAGGCATAGAAGGAGAAAGAGAGGGACAGAGGAGGAGAGGTTGTTCTTCCTTTAACACCCCCATGGCAAATTATATAAGATTTCCTATGTCTCCAGGCATGAAGATAAATACATGTATGTCCCATGTAGCTCTTCTGAAAGGCACTGTCAGTTTCTATTGGTGAGGTAGTGTATATGTTGAAAAACTTCCCTCCATCCCCACCAAACATCCCTTTTCTCAAGAAGAAAGGCAGAAAGGAAAAAGGTAGACATAACTCAGCTATATAGCTTTAAATTCCTTTGTCCATATGAAGTAATTAATTCTTCAATTACTGCCACTCAACTGACTTTACACAGAAATTAACTTGTCCTTTTAAATACTCTTAAGATTATTTTGGATTATTTGGAAGCCAAAAGTCACTTGAAAGTTAAGCTCAGTCTCTTAAGAATTTTTATTTCTTGGCACTAGCCTTTGAAAAACTTTTACAATGTAAAATTCTTTGGATTTTAAGTACTTCTTTGCTGAGTAATAGCCTAATTGTGTGTTAAAAATTAAGATAAATATTGTTTTTTATTGTGCAGAGAAAAGAATCTTTTCAAATCTTCAATCAGCTTGCATTTTATCCATTTCTGGATATTTACCATTCCAAATATGTCTCACTTTCCCTTGGTTTCTATACAAATCATTATTTTAAGATTCTGCAATCAAAATAGAGGATGTCATTTTTAGTATGAAGGAGATTTCCACATACCAATCCCACATCCGCTAACAATGATATCGAAACCATCACTTAATAAAACATTTACCATCGTTTTTTTTTGAGAAGCTGCCTAAATTAGACATGCTATGCATTTTGTAACTTACACCTAGACATCGCTACCATCTAAGCAAGAACCCAGAGATTCAAGGACTTTAAATGATCAACCCAGAAGTTACAGAAAGTGGCAACAGATTGCTCCTTAATGTTTCCGATGATGACAGAGTTGGAAGGATAGCTAATATTCAGGATCAGAGTCAGGATCCCAAAAGTTCTCAACAAACTGGAACTTTAATAAAACAGAATTCAATCAGGGTTAATATGAAATCCAATACCTGTGTTCAAAAATAATCAACAATGCAACTACAGAAAGGGTTAGACAACATTTCCCAGAAAAAGATGAGAGTTTTACTTAGCTTCAAACTTAATAAGAATCAGAAGTGTAACAAGGTGACCACCAAAAAACAATCTAACTCAAACTACAGATTTTCTTATAGATTCATCATGTCTCAAGTGGTACAGTTATGGTCTTGTTGTAGTCTATCCTGAATAAAACATATCTGCAGTATTACGGTTAGTTCAAAGGGCTTTTGTGAGGGCATGTACAAAGGAGGACAACCAGTATGGTAAGAGTCCTGAAGACTGTGCCACACAAGGAATTGGGAATGGTTAGTCTAAGAAGATTTCTGTGAGGCATGTGTGCTGAATTCAAGTATTTGAAGAAACATCAGGGGGAAGTGGATGTTTGATGAGGCCACATGAGGCAGAAATAGAAGTATCATTGACAATTGCCTCAAGATAGATTTTTTTAACCCAGTTAAAATGAAACACTTTGTTACTGTAGAAGAGTAGAAGGAGGAATTGAGATTCCCATCAATGGAGGTCTTGCAGTAAAAGTTGAATTATCCTTTCAGGGTTTTTTGTTTTAAAGAACTGGTTTGTGCTTATCTTCATAGCCACAATGGTGCCTGGCATAAATTAGAAGATTAAATGTCTAATGAACAAATTGAACTTAAAGAAACTGAATATTTTAAAAAGGGATTCCTATTTAGTTATAAATTTTAATAGATAATCTCTGAGGTCCCTTCAGATTCTGTAAAGATTCTACTAATTGAATAAAGTATTCAGTTAGGAATTAAGTAATTCACAGTGGAATATTTAGAACATACTCAGAGACTGTTAAAGCTCCATAAATCATTTCATTTACAAATAGTGCTAATTTAAACTAATCCTTGAGAATGAATGAGACTCCACTTATAATAATTAATTATATAAATTCCTAAATATTCATTTTTTAAAATAAAGAACGAATAACTGAACTGTACAGTATTATGACAATCTTCATCTTGGGTTCTGGGGACATGAACAAGAAAATCACTGATTGGGCAGATCTTAGCCTAACTAGAGGGAAGACTGTGAGTTGTAGATCTAAGTTGGGGTCATATTAAGTATAATTAAGTTCATGTTCATTTTAGTGCCTAGGAAATTTTGAGGATGAGTGGGTAAGTGAGGAAAAAAAAGTGTGATGCAAAGAATTCTGCACTTGGGAGATAGAAAGCTTGACTGTAAGTCCCCAGATCAGTCATTTACCTAACAGGAACTCAGTGTATTCATCTGTCACTCTGGAGGCTTAGGTTACATGCTCTCTAAAGTTCCTTCCATTCAGTGAAGTATATCATCCATACAGATCCACTTTAAGAAAATCTAAATTTAACATCATGTAAATACTACCTTCACTTTAAGTTCCTCATGTCTGTATTCAGTCATCTAAATCTATTTCATCCTTCTGTATTCCAAACTATAACTTCACTGGACACTTATAATGTCAGGCACTTTATCAGATTTTAGGAATACAAAAGTAAAAATTAAACACATCCTGCCCTCCAGGAGCTTATATTCTATTAGGGTACATAGATGAATACATACAAAATAAAAACAAGATAATTTTGAAGGGGAACCAAGAAAGGCTTTGTGTAGCAGGTAGACCACCTGATTCTCAGAGGTTTTATGACAAAAATCAAATTAAAAACCTTAAAAACTCTGCAGGAAAGGGGCTGTTATTGCTTTTCAATAGAGAAGCAAAGAACTAAAAGATATCAAAATCTTAGTCTGAGTTTCTTTTTTAGAGGCAGAATTTGGACCATAGCAAAAGTCAGCCAATAGAGCTAATATGTCCCTTGATTAATTCTTCCCCTTTGAGTGGTTTATGTATCAGTCACTTTGCAAAGAGCAAGAGAGTTATTTGAGCAAATCATAAATGCTCTGTCCATACTATCACAGTGATGGTGAACCTTTAGAGACTGAGCCCTGCCCCCCTCTCACTCCAGATAAGAGAGGGAGGAAACACTCCCAATGAACCACTGAGTAGAGAGGCAGCTGAAGTAAGGAATGTCCTCAAGTGGATAGAGAGGGGGAGGGAAGCAGCTCTGCTCTGAGTCTCTCTGGCTTTCTAGTAATGAACTCCAGTGAGTGACTATACATGTCAATAGAGAGAGCTCTCCATGTCCTTTCTGGCACACAAGCTATAGGTTCACCATCACAGCTCTATAGCTTGTAATAAAACATCCAGGATTATTTTAATGTTACATTACACACAATAGATCCAATTTAAAGTCTCTGGGACTCCCTTTGAAAAAACTCAGTTTCATTCTGTTTCATTCATGATTATTTAGCCAAAATTTTGTTTGTCTATCATTAGTACCACAATCCTCCCAAACACTCAGTTTCAAAACCTTGTAATCATTCTTTCCTCTCCTTCTACCCAAATCTTTATATACTTTGAATATCAGTTCAGACTTATCTCTGCCTTTGTCCTGTCCTATATATTCCCACAATAAATATCCTAGTTCAGAGTCAGAAAAATGTATTAAATATATAATAAAATTAAACACAAATAAAGATAAGATCAAAATGGCTACATGATCCAAACATGAAAGAAGCTATCATAAGTAAATTAGAACAGGGAACATACTACCTATCTTATTTATGATTCAAAATAAATATTGAGGAATGTAAAATATAAAAATGGATAATTTGAGTAAATTACAATAAAAGGTATTGTACAAATAAAATAATTTTATTTTTATAATTTATTTTATTTTATAATTTACTATGTAATTTGTTTTATTTTATGCTTGATAAAATAAAAAAAAATGTTACCAAGATTAGAAGGAAAGCAGAAATTTGGGAAAAAACATTTTTATAGACAGCCTCTCAAACAGAGGTCTCATATATGAAATATTTAGAGAACTTAGTCAAATTTAAGAATAAGACTCATCCCTCAACTGATAAATGGGTAAAAGATATGAACATCAATTTTTGGATGAAGAAATCATGACCATAAATAGATATATGAAAAAATGCTCTAACTCATTTCTGATTAGAGAAATACAACTTATTCCAAAGGCCACGAAGGAAGCTGAAGCAAGTCTTGTGAAGCACCTAAAGCTTAATCAAACATCAAAGATGCCAATGTTTGAGAAGTCAAAGATGCCAACAATTCTGAGAAATCATCTCACACCCATTAAATTGTCTAAAATGACAAAAAAGCAATATGACATCTTGGAGGGAAAAATGGGGACAACTTAAGAAGAAAAGAACTTATATGTTCCAAAATATTGATAGCAGCTTTCTTTGTGATCACAAAGGACTAGAAACATGAAAGACATAATCTATATATACATATATGTTTCTCAGATGATCCTTCTGTGATGCTTATGAATTGGATTTAAATGAGGTAAAGTTACACAAACTCATCAGCCTCACTCTTCAAGCACTTCCTCCCTCCCCTGGCTGGGGTAATGTGGGGGATTCATGGGCAGCCTGAAGTTTCATTTTGGGCATGTGATCTCTAAAAGGTTTGCCAACACTGCCCTAGAGAATCATCAAAAAAATGAGAAAGTAAATATCTACATGAAGTGGCAGGGTATGAAATTAATCCACCAACTTTGTCAATATTTTTCTACCAGACAATAACAACATTAAGGAGAAAATAAGAGAGAAATACAATTCAAGATAAGTACAAAAATATATAAAATTTATGAAAGTCAATCTAGTAAGAAACTTGGGGCTTATATAAATACAATTAGAAAATAATCTTTAAGGAAATAAAGCATGACCTAAATAATTGGAGGGATGTTCAGTGCTCAGGCTTGGACACTAGCAATGTAGTAAAACTGATGTCATTAACAAAGTTAATTTAAATGTTTAGTGTTATACTGATCAAATACCCAATACATATTGTATTAGAAATGGACTAGATAGTAATAGATTTTATTTGGCGGAACAGAAGTTCCAAAATCTCTTGTGAAATCATGAAAAAAAAGTTGGAATGAAGAGAAACTATACTGCCAGACCACAAATTACAAAGTTGTAATAAAAAAAATTGGTACAAGTTTAAAAAATAAAAAAGTTAAATAGATAAGACACATCAGAAACAATTGGATTCAGCAACCCAGTATCTAAGGATTCTAAGAGCATAAATTATTTGGAAATGGCCTTTTTAGTTGACAAGAACTACTGGGGAACTGTAATACAAGTAGCATATTAAGTGCAGTCAGTACTTGAAAGTATAGCTATAAATTAGGAGAATAATTAAATGGTTTATGTGGAACTATAACCAAAGGGAAGAAATTTTAGGAAGATAAGTTTAAGTTAATAGTGAATTTTCTAAGACAAGTAGAACCATCCAAAACTGCAATACTTTGTGTGGCAATACATTCCCTAAGCCTCTGTATGGTACATTTTTATCTTTCAGATAATTTACGCTCTCTAGATATTATTTATTTAAAGATAATATTCTTTTATTTTTAATTTGATTTAATTTTTTAATGAACAGAACTCCGTTTTCTCTCCCTCCTCATTGGAAAAGATACAACAAAAAAGAAAACCCTTGTAACAAGTATGAAAAACAAAAGCAAAATAATTGCGTAGATGAACTATATCCAAAAACATGTCTCATTCTGTGCTCTATGTCTATCACCACTCTGTAAGAATGTGGTTCTTATTTTCATCATCAGTTCTTTTTAAATGTTACTTTGGGGAACAAGTGGCTTTTCAGAATGATTAAACCACTTTATAGCTCCAATAATAAATTAATGTGCCTGTTTTCCTGAAGCCTATATGATATTTGTCATTTTCTTTTTTTTGTCATTATTGCCAATCTGATGAAGGTAAGATAGAACCTGTATGACTTTAATTTGAATTTTTCTAATTATTAGTGATTCAGAGCATTTTTTCCATGTGGAAATGAAAACAGACATAATTAGAAAAATATTAATTTCTCATGGATAGACTCAAATGATGTAATAAAAATGACAATACTATCAAAGTTAATTTATTTGTTCAGTGCCATGTTAATCATTATAAAGCTAAAAAAATAACTTTCATCTGGAGAAATAAAAGGTCAAGAATCACAAGGAAAATAATGAATAATGAAAAAGGTGAAAAAAAGGGGGGGTGGGACTAACTATCAAGTACCAAACTACACTAGAAAATACCAATTATCAAAACAATTTAGTACTGGTCAAGAACACATGTGATAACCAGTGGAATCATGCGTCGGCTATGGGAGAGGGAAAGGCGGGGGGGGATGGGGGGGGAGGAAAAGAAAACGATCTTTGTTTCCAATGAACAATGTATGAAAACGACCAAATAAAATAATGTTTAAATTTTTAAAAAAAGAAATATAAAGGCCAGTGGAACAGAGTAGGAAGACAACAAACATGATTGCCTAATCTTTGATCAACATGAAAAACCAAATATTAGTGGGAAGAATTCATTATCTGACAGAAATTGCTGGGAAATTTTGAAAGCAGTTTGCCAGAAAAAAAGGGTCTATACTTTTATCTTACACAGTACACCACAAAAAGTTCCAATGGATATATGACTTAGATGTAAAAGGTGGCATCATACACCAGAGAAGCAAAGAAGAAATTTCCTATCAAATTTATAGATAGCGAACACTTTGTGACCAAACAAGTGTTTGAGAATGATATTGAAGATAAATGGATAATTTTTATTACATAAAACTTAAAAGTTTTTACTCAAACAAAACAAATGTAGCTAATATCAGAAGTAAAGTAGGTAACTGGAGGAAATCATTGCAATAATTTTCTCTTATAAAATTCTTATTTTCAAAACATATAAGGAAATTATTAAAAATTTCAAATTTGTAATAATGATAGCTATTCCCTAAATGATAAGTAGGCAAAGGATATGAACTTAAATTTTTCTAAAATTATATTTCTTTAATAGTAAAAAATATGCATTAGGCATATGATATTTTCATTTTGTTTTTCAGAAGTGCTAAGTAAAAAAAAGATGAAAAATAATGTCATCAATTTTTCCTGAAAAATCAGTCTTAAATTACAACATAAATTGGTTTTGATGCCACAATAAAATGGCCAATTAAAAATAAAAATGTTCTTTAAATGATGAAATTACATTTGCAAAAAACAAAATTAAATCCCTAGTGACCTCACTGTCCCTATTCAGATTTCTACAAAAAAAGGAAGAAACAAAAATATTGCAGACAACATTCATGGGATCCAGATGTCTTTGAACATATGGAAAATCCGTGCTCAAATATATGATTTAACATTTCAAGTAAATATGTCCAACTTAAGAAAGCTTGTAATATTTAATTTTAGTTGCCTGAAACATCCTGAAGGATTTTAAAAGAATTTAGATTTTCCACTTGAAAAAGTTTCCCTATATTTTCACATTGTTTTAAAACACTTTTTATTGGATTTTCTTGAGCCAATTTAATCAGTAGTTTTCAAATAAAATTCTTCATTTTAAGAGCAATCTTTCCTAAAAAAAAAAAGGGTGCCCTATAATTAAATAAATGGAATGTTCAGCTTTACTCCAAAAAACAGAAATAATAGACTAGCCTACTCTCTTTCAAGAAGTTATTAACCAGTTAAGGCCACCAAGGAGTCATTTAAGTACAGATAATTTACTAACCAGAATAGTTGCTTTTGTTCAACTCTTCATAACCCCATTTGAGGTTTTCTTGGCAAAGATATTGAAGTGGTTTTCCATTTCCTTCTTCAGCTCATATTACAGATGAGGAAATTGAGGCAAACATATTACAAACAGGAAATTGAGGCAAACAGATGATTTGCCCAGGGTCACAGAGGTAGTAAGTGTCTGAGGTCATATATAAACTCATAAAGGTGAGTCTTTCTAACACTAGGTCTGGAATTCCATCCATTGTACCATCTAGCTGCCTCAATCAGAACAATAGTATGCAGAAAACAATGGATAATATTACTACCTCATCTACACCTGAGGAAGTGCTAGGGAGAGAAAGAAAACACGGTGTATTTAATTGAACTTTCCAAAGAGATTTCCATGTCCATAGATAACAGGAAAAGCATTAATTTGCAGAGCCAGTATATACTAAATTTCATAATTCCTCTCTCAGTCTTTCCTTTGCACTGGTCACATACTAATTTTAAATCATTTTTGTACACAGTTTTTCTCCCTTTTAGATGATAACCTCTTGAGAATACCAGTAATAATAAACATGTTTTATAGAGTTTTGTGGTTCAAAAAGTCTCTGTGAAGGAGGTACCAATGCCATTATCTGCATTTCATAGATAAGTTAAGTGAAATTCAGAGGAGTCAAGGGAATTGTGTAGAGTCACAGAGCTATCAAGTATGGCCCTAGAGAGCATCCTATATCATATACAGAACCCTGTATAGCCTTACAGTAGCTAGTGTCAGACTAAAGTTGGTCATTATTTGACTACTTCTGGTAGACACAGAGAATATCTTACAGACAAAGGATTTTTTAAGCAATATCATGGACCAGGAAGTTGATATTAGAAATTAAGATTCAGGAAATATTCTCCAAAAGCTCCTTGCAATTTCAAGTTTAACCCAGAAAGATGGTGACTCATTGGCAGAGTTACCTGTTGTCTCAAAAACAACATTACTTGATTAGGAAATTAACTTGAGGCTATTATTCATATACATATATAAAAATATGAGGCATATTATTCATTGAGTAATTATTTATATGCAAAACATTAACTTCAGAGGTACTACTTTAAATCCATTTATTTAGGTAAAACCTTTAGATACATTAGTTTCCATTATCTGAGCTTTTTCTAGTTCTCCCTCATAGTTTTTGCAGCCAATGAAGAAATGTATTTGTAGCCAATAAAGAACTGTTTGCTAGGGCTTAATTAAAGCCCAAATCTCTTTTGAGCCCAAATCTAAAATTATGTCTTATTTCACCTTGATATATCCAGTACCTAACACAGAGCATTACATAGAGTAGGTGCTTAGAATACTCTTTGAAAAGAAATTGGTATAGTCTGGTTCTCTTTTCCAGAGAAAAGTTATTTGGTTAATGTGACCTCATATCCATTAGAAATACTTTTTATATGGAAGAGGAAAAAGAGGAAGAAGGGGAAAGAAATGGGGGGGAGGAGAGATGAGGAGGAGGAAGAAGAAGACAATGAAGAGGATGAGGAGGACGAGAATGTAAAATAAGGTGTCCAATTTGAATGGAGGCTGAAAATTCCCAAGTGCAGCCTGCACCAGATAAAAATGTAATTGGGAAATGTTTAACAAAATAAATAAAAATATAATACAACATAGATAGCATTCATTTGTGGTTTTCTGAGTTACTCTGCTGCCTACAGAATTAATTTCTATTTAAGTTTGACACTACCAGGGTCTTCTTTGTGAGGTTCAAAGATAATGAAGGGGTACTCAGGAACATGAGTCTTTCATTGAGAAACTTTAGAAACTATTGAATCCAACCTACTCATTTTTCTAAGAAGGAAACTGGGATCCAGTTAGAAATTTGCTTTTCTAAGGTCACGTGGATTGTAAATAAGAGAGCTTAAATTTTGAAACCAGAACCTCTGAGTTCCAAGAGATTACTTCAAATACAATACTTTTTCCCCACAAAGGTCCTACCAACCAGAGATTCTCAAAATGTGATTTATAGAGATCCTTTCAGAAGATCTCTTACATTTAATATGACTACAGAGTCTATATTTTTTCCTTATGGTTCAAATTTAGAGGTTATTTATATCATTGAATTAAAACCAGACACTACCTCATTAGGGTCTTGTTAAAAAGTAGTGCCAATTTCCTCTTTCATTAAGGAGAAAGTTTATTTCTGAGCGTCAAGAGGGACCAGGTGGGGTAGGTGATCTCAGAGGACTTCCTTGCCAACATGGTGTGTGCCTAGAGGAATCAGAAAGCCACTGCCCTACGTTCTGGGGCTCTATTGACCCATGTTGCTTGGGGATTATAAATCAGGAAACAATCATGGAAGTTTCTCCCCTTCATGATTCTGCTAGTCATATGGTGTGTGAATCAGAGTGTTTTTGTTGTAGAATTGTTATAGTTCTTGCTGTCTAGAATGGGGAATAAGTTTGTACTGAACCAGGCACATCCTCTCCCAGTAAACTCTTGTGACCAACAATTCCCTTTTGCAAGAAGTCTCACCAGGATTATAGATATGGCTGTAGCCTGGGGAGCAGAGTTTTATTTAAAATATTTTTTTAATATTTTTAAAATATTTTTTAATATTTAAAATATAACTGGCCCTGATGGTGATCAAAGGATTTAAAACCAGAAGCAATAACCATAGAGTTTTCCTAATGCAGGTCCCTAATTTTGTAGATGAGACGACTAAGAATATCTAAGGCTTCTTCTAACTCTAAATCTTACTAATTTATAAGACCTATGGAGATTGTATGACTTGCTGCATGTTGCATAGGCAGTAGTAATAAGTCTCAGAATCAAGATTTCTGTTTTGTCAAAGAGGCAACATGGTCAATGAAAAAATAATGGATTTGGGAGTAGATGACCTGGAATCAAATCCCATGGTTCTCCTTTACTGACTGACTTTAGTCAAATCACTTCACTTTTGGATAAAATTATAAAATGAAGGAATTAGACTAAAATTCAGAGGTGTTAATCTCACCGAGGACAAAACTCAGCATGGTGGTGGGAGAAGACAACCAGATTAAAATGTAATTGGGATATGTTTAACAAAATAACATAGATAATGTTAATTTGTGGTTTTCTGAGTTTTTATTTGAGTTTGACACAACTGGAGCCCTCTAGGATCCCTTCCAGCTCTAAATCTATGAATCTGTTACTGCAAATCCAGAGTTTTTCTATCAGTTTTAGGTAACTGAACTCAAATATTGAACTTCTTAAGTTTCATACTGTATCCAACTGAGCTAGCCACCCAATTCATTACATTTATTGTGTCACAAACAATTACCTTTATTCACCTAACATGGCATAATGGATAGAATAATGGACTTGGGAGTCAGGAAGATCTGGATTTGAATTCTGTCTTAGACACTTGCTACTTGGATGATCCTTACTAAGTTGCTCCATTTGTCTGAGCCTCAATTTTCTCATCTGTAAAATGAACATAGAACCTTATTTACAGGTTTGTTGTATCAAATGAGTTAATATATATATAAATTCAAAGCATTTTACAAATCTTAACATGTCAGAAATATTTTTATTCAGTCACGTCTGACTCTGTTAGCCCTGTTTGAAGTTTTCTTGACAAACACATTGTAGTGGTTTGCCATTTCCTTCTCTAGCTCATTTTACAGATGAGGAACAGAGGCAAATAGGTTTAAGTGATTTGCCCAGGGTCACATAGCCAAAAATTGCTCAACACCAGATTTGAACTTCCGAAGATGAGTCTTTATGATTCCAGGCCCTTCACTCTATCCAATTGTGCCACCTAACTGCTGGTTATAAAATACCAGTTATTAGTATTGTCATCATCATTAATAATATCATGGCCAAAAAAGTATCCTATAAAATTATATTGCCACACCTCAGGGCATCTCTTCAGAGTAAAGTGGCAACAAATTTTATCACTTATTTCTGTTTTCCTTTCAGATAATCAAAGAACTTCCACCACCTCCAGCAGAGGAAAGTGAGGTAAGTACTGTGAGTTAAGAGGACTTGGATTTGAATCCTGTCTTACCCCTTGGGTGATCCTTTCTAAGTCACTCAGTTTCTCTGAGCCTCAATTTTCTCATCTTATCTCTCTTCCCTTGAGAAGTGCTTGGGCAGTTTTACAAATCAAAATGGAACAAGTCAGAGGTATAACATTATTTTGGTCACAAGCCCACTCTAGGCTATTCCAGGTATCTTGGTAAAGATCAGATTGATCAGAATAATGAAGAAGTTGAAGTACAAAACGTATGACTGATTTCAACAAGCTGATTTCATCTACATGGATATGTCCTCTACCAAATCTACTCGAGTAGATTGTGCTCCCTCCCTTACTCTCTTTGGACCCTGCAAGGTGATTAGCAGAAAACTGGCTCTCCTCCCCATCATTGCTCTCGCCCCATAATCAGTCTATCTTTTCTTCCTATGATAGAAATTTGATGAAGGCCTTTAATTCGAGTTCTGAAGATTTTGTTGTTGGTCATATTTTTGCTGTCTGCTCATAACTACCACATATCTTCCAGTTCCCTCTGTGGAATACTTATTTTGTGTTCTTCAGAAACAATGATTTTCCTTACTCTTCGTGAGATAACAACACTGATAAAATGTTAGTACTGAAAAGATAGGGCTTTCCTTTCATAGAAAGCTTTGGATCAGAGAAACAACTTTTCAACTTTCATAAAAGTGCCCTTCTTCTTTACAACTGGACTCAGCTCATTTTCCATCTGTACTGTGTTCCCAAATATACATATTGTTGGATTGTCTAATTCATTTGCATGTTGAAATCTAAACAATAATCATGCACTTGATCAATTAATTAGTTAACATTTATTAAGCACCTACTATGTGCCAAGGCACTGAGATCTGTCCTATGCAAATGAATAGGCCAGATTCCTAGTGATTATAAAGTTCTAAAAGATATTACAAAGTCTTGGGAATTGATACTACTCAATACAATGTCATCCACAAACAAGTCAGTCAAAAAGCACCTACTTTATGTCAGGCACTGTGCAAAGTGCCAATGATATAAAGAAACACAAAAGATAAACTTTGCCCTTATGAAGCTCACAATCTCATGGGAAAACAACAAGCAAACAAGTATATTTTAACAAATCACACACAAGATAAAGAGTAAGTAATCAACAGGGGGAAAATACTAGAATTAAGAGACTGGAAAATGCTTCCTATAAAATTTAGGATATTAGCTGAGACTTGAAATATATGAGGGAAATCAGAATACAGAGATAAAGAGGATGAACATTTCACACATGCAAGACATGGGACAGCCAGTGAAAATACTCTGAGCTAAGAGACAGAGTATCTTATTCAAGGAATAGCAAGAGAGCCAATATCACTGGATCCCAGAGTATATGAGATTGAGTGAGGAGGTGTCTAAGGTAAAAAAAAAAAGGCTGGAAAGATGAAGAATATTTCAGGTTATGAAGGAATTTGAACACTGAAGAGAGTATATTTACTCATGGAAGTAAATGGAGTTTATCGAGTGGGAGTGAAGGGGGTGACATGATGATCAGATTTTTTTACTTTAGGATAATCTCTTTAAAGGCTGAATAGGGTATGTACTGGAGTGAGGAGTGATTTGTGTAAAACAGAGCAACCTGCAGGCTATTAAAATAGTCTAGGTGTGAAGAGATGAGGACCTCTACTGGAGTGATGACAGTATCGGATAAGAGTAGGGGGTATATTTGAGATATTGTAAAGGTGAAATCAATAATTCTTGACAACATTTTGGATGTAGGGGGAGGGGTGATCAATAGACAGGAGTTGAAAATTCAAGCTTAGGATATGAAGAGAAAAGTAGTACTCTCCACCTTTATAGGGAAGTTTGGATGGGAATGAAGTCTGGGGAAATGATAATGAATTAAACTTGGAGCATGTTTGGAGTTTAAGATTTCTATAAACCATCCAGTTTAAGATACCTAATAGGCAGCTGAAGACAAAAGACTAAAAGTTGGCAGGGTAGTTAGGGCAGAATAAGCAGATTTAAGAATTGTCAGCAAAGGGATGTTAATTGAATCCATGGGAGCTAATGACCATATGAAATAGTATAAAGAAAGAAGAAAAGTCCTCTTTGTCCAAAATCCATTGTTAGTAGGCATTATTTGGATGAAGATCAAGCAAAGGAAACTGAGAAGGGACAGTTAGTCAGGAAGAGAATGAGGGAAGACTAGTGCCCAAAAAACTAGAGAGGAGACTGTCAAGGACAAGAACATCTAGAGAACCTTACCATTGCCAGGAATCCCTCCTCTATCTGGACTCCCTACTGGATTTCTCCATCAGAGTATTGAATACTTTTGGCAAGTATACACATTTCCAGCTTTGTGCATCACTTGATGTTTATCTAAATAAACACCTAACAGGATCATTTCTATTGTTAGATATCCAACACTCTTGAGTGATCTTCATTCATGACTGAGAGACACCTTAGTATAAAAGACTGTAGATTGTTATTTTTTCTATCAAATCAATTTTTAATAAAAAATAAGCACAATAGCATTAGATATTCTTTACATCTTTAAGTTAATTGTAAGATGATAAAGAGGTGTTCCTGACTAACATCCTTATCAAGAATGATGTCATTTGGGGCAGCTAAGTAGCTCAGTGGATAAAGAGCCAAGCCTAGAGATACAAGGTCCTGGGTTCAAGTTTGACCTCAAACACTTCCTAGCTTTGTGATTCTGGGCAAGTCATTTTACCCCAATTGCCTAGCTCTCAATGTTCTTCTGCCTTGGAACCAACACTTAGTATTAATTCTAATAGAAAAGATGATAATTTTAATGACTTAATTATATATATATATATATATATATATATATATACCCACATAAAGATTTTCTATAGATGGAGGAGCAAGCATATAGGCTGATATTTATTAATATTTTCTTGATCACCATTTTTGTTATGGATCAGGTTCAAGATTTTTTTCATGCTTTGCAGTATTTCTTCTCCTACATATAATCTAAATTTTAACTGCTTAACCCCTCATAATTGCATCATATTCATCATGAATCTCTATGTGGGACTGGTCCAGTCCAACTACTTTTCTTAACTTTGTATTCTTTTATGACATTTCTACCTCTTCTGTAAGCACTTGTGATGTTGGAGTTGAGGTGGGGTGGTTCCACTGTCCTTGATGGACAAAACACTTTTTGTATATTGTCTCAAATTTTTCTTTTGTTACAGATTTTCCATTTTTTACTTAAAGTGCCCTTGAGATAACTTTGCCTAGTTAGATAACTCACAGAATTTTATTTAGAAATATTACTGAAAATTGAAAGTGTGAACTGGACAACAGAAATGTCACTGATGCTGCCTATAACTGAATCAAAAAGTCAAATCAATGTAAAATAATTGCCATGAAAAGAAGACCAAAAACATTGAAAAAGTAGCCTAGTCAGCTAAAATGTTTAGGGACATCTGACAAAGGCCACATCAGGTTAGAATATAAACTGGGGCTATAAAAGTTTACAAAAAAGGAATATGGATGATTATGAACAATAACATTTCATAAAAGCAAAGAGGAACAGTGGATGGCAAAACTAGTTAAAGACAACTTTGCGAGCTACCTAACTAAGCAAAGTTCTCTCATAGGCACCTGAAAATGGAAAATCTGTGACAATAATTGAAACAATATGCAAAAAATTGATGGACATCTCCTAATTTCCAGTTCTTTGCCCCTACAAAGACAGCTATTATAAATATTTTGAAACATATAGATTCTTTCCTTTTTCCCTTGATCTCTTCAGAAAACAGGGCTGGATCTCAGGGTATACATAGTTTTAGAACTCTCTAGTCATAATTCCAAATTGCTCTCCAAAAATGGTCGGATTAGCTCATAGTTTGAGAAACAGTGTATTAGTGTCCCTATTTTTCCACATCCCCTCCAACATTTGTCATATCGCCTTTTTGTCATTTTAGCCAAGTTGATATGTATGAGATGATAGCTCAGAATTGTTTTGCTTTGCATTTCTTTAACCATTTATACATATTATAAAATATACTGGGTTAGGAAAAAAATATGTTGAAGAGATTTGGGCTTTTTTCTTTGTCTACAAGACTTATTGCTGTGTCCAATTTAATTTGTTCTCAGTATTCACACTTGACTCTTGTCAAGTTTCCTAGATAAAAAAAAAATAGTTTAAACTTTCCATGTGGCTCCTATATCCTGAAAAATATATGCAGAAGCCAAAGGATTGAGTAACTGTAATCAATTAAAGTAAGTCTTGTTAGAATGCTCCCTTTCTGCCCAGATACTAAAGAAGGAAATTGCATTGCTGTGCCATGTGGGGAAAAGAAATCTCTTTACATTCACAAAGACCTTTTATTTATCCACCAAGTACCTAGATCCTAGGCTAATTTCATCATTTCTAGTTTAACTTTGTTTCTGTTTTGTCATCTTTAGTTGCCGATTAGGCTCCAAAATGAAAAAGGCAACAAGACTTTCTTTGTTTAAAATGTCTTCATGTCATTCCCTTTTCTTTCTTATTTTTTAATATGTTTTGTTTTTGTTTATATATATTATAAAAATAAAAAATATTTTATACAAATATATGTTTAAATTTAAATATAATGTATTTGTATATAATATGTATTAAATGTATAACATTTAAAATGTATTTATACATTTTTATCTTTTTTATAACATTCTCTCAGATCATCAAGAAATTCTTTTTTCGTTACTATGTTGACTGGCTCTAGAGGTAGATCTGAAGCATAGCAGAAAGCAGTGTTTCTCAAAATGCATCAAATAGATGAGGACAAAAAAAAGTGGGAAAATGGATTCAGTGTGCTACTATTCAGACAACCCCTAAAAAGGCATGATCAGGCATGCCTACCCCTAATTTGGGTGTTGCCACTTCCATGAATCCTTCTTAAACTCTCATCTCAAAGTGAATTTTCTCCTTTCCCAAATTTCTTATAACTCTATGTGTAAATTACACCATACACTTTTCAAAATATTCCTTCTGCCCAGACAATTAACTTCCACCTCCTAAATAAATAGTTAAAAGTAAAAAAAAAGATGAAAGAAATACAGTACCTTTAGTTTTTATTTAATACAATACATTTTTTTCAGTAGCAGTTATCCTCAAAGAAAAGAAACCAAGTTGGAGTCTGAAATATCATTAGAGTGTGAGCTACATGCAACTTTCAGGCTCATACTATATCCTAAGAAAAAGGACCAGGTGTGCCAATTGATGCAAAAAAAATGATTATAATTTTATTTCAAAATAAAAAAAATTCACTATATCTCATTTTATTTTCCTTATGAATAAACAAATATCACTTTGTTCATTGGTAGAGTTTGGTCCTTCCAAGTACTTTTAAATTCTGATACTTCACAGAAGAGTCAAGATGGCAATTTGAGAGGAAGCAATAGATAGATTCAAGCATTCTCAATAGACTTCCTTAACAAATATCTAAAGAAGGCACCATAATTCAAGAAGTCACAGTGTATCATTTTTCTATCCCAGCATGGCTTAGGAAGATGGACAGAGAGGTCTACATATACTGGGGTAAGAGGCCTGGCCAGGATTATGGTGGGAAGTATTCTGGTATCAGAAGACTGAAAGAGGGTCAAGAAAGAATATCACAAAGAGTATCCCAGGGATCCCTAACCAAATGCTGAGTTCAGGAATTGGGGTCATCTGGCGGGTTCACCAATTATCACCCATGGCTTGGTCATATACACAAAGCAGAGAGGAGCTGTTACAAGTGTAAAACTTTAGAACAATTTCTAGAAAGCAAACTATAGCAATATGATTCTGATGACTGAAGCAGAATTCAATGTCCTTGACCAATTGGGAACCTGCAGTTCAGATGTTCTGAAGCCAGAGAGCCTTCCAAAAAGACCAAAAAGGGCTGGGTCTAACAACAGTATGCTGATCCAAACTAGAAACATGCTGATAGACATAAACTTGGACAAGAGCTTGCAGAAATCAAACTGGGAGGGAAGTGATCAGACTTTCCCCTGAATCACTTTACTTTGAAAGCATTAGAAGTTTGTGGGGCCCCATCTAGAGTTGGGAAATCAGCAGGACATGAGGACAAATTTTCAAGTCATACACCCCTCTCCAGAAGTGTCCAGAACCCAGCATTAACATGAAGTTCAAAGTCAAGAATTAAGACTGGAAGAATGGGCAAACAAACAAATAAAGAGCCAAACCATTAAGAGTTGCTATATTGATGGAGAAGATCAAAACACAAAGAAAAAGAAAATGACTTGACAACACTTACAAGCAGGTCAGCTAGGGGGCACAATGGATAGAGTTTCAAGTCTAGACATGGAAGGTCCTGGGGTCCTAATACACTTCCTAGCTGTGTGACCATGGGCAAATTATTTAACCCACAATTGTCTATCCCTTATTGCTCTTCTGCCTTGGAAAGGATAATTAATATCCTTTTTAAAACAGAAGGTGAGGGTTTTTTTAAAAATCTATAGCAAAGCCTCAAAGAAAAATGGATCTGGGATGCAAACCCAAGAAGAATTCCTTGAAGAGTTAAAGAAGGGGTTAAACATGATTTTTAAAATGAATGGATAGGTAAAAAAGGATTCCTCATGAATTCTTTTTATGACACAATTCTTTTCATGACACAATTCTTTTATGACACAAATTTGGGTTTGACACCTAACCCAAGGAGAACAAAAAAAGAAAGAAAACTATAAACCAATTTTCCTAATTAATACTGATGCAAAAATCATAGCAAAATACTAGCAAATACACTATAACAATATATCACAAAAATCATACACTATGACAAGGTGACATTTATACGGGAATTCAGGAATGGTTTAATTTTAGGAAAACTATAAGTGAAATTGATCAAATCAATGACAAAAGCAACAAAAATCTTATGATTATATCTATATTATATTATATATCTATATATAGAGAGAGAGATTATATATCTATATCACTAAATGCAGAAGAAGCTTTTGACAAAATACAGCACCAATTTCTATTGAAAACACTTAGAAAGCATAGACTAATTCAAATTATTTTTCAATATTGTACTAGAAATGTTAACTATAGCAAAAAGACAAGAAACTGAAGGTGTAAAATTAGGCAAAAAGTAGCAAAACTATCACTCTATCTAGAGCATATGATGGTATGCTTAGAGAACCCTAGAGAAATAATTTTAAAAAGCTAGCTGAAACAATTAACAATGTTAGCAAGGTTGCAGGATATAAAATATTACCAACAAAACCTAATAGGAGGAAATAGAAAAAGAAATTCCATTTAAAATAACTGCAGACAATATAAAATACTTGAGAGTCTCACATAGAAACTATATGAACACAATTAAATACACTTTTCACACAAATAAAGACCAGGCCAAACAATCAGAGAAATGGTAATGGTTCATGAGGAAGCCAAGCCAATATATTAAAAATGGCTATTTAGCACATATTAATTTTTTCTTCAATGCCATATCGATCAAACTACTGAATGATTATTTTATATAAATAGAAAAATAATAACAAAGTTCATCTGGAAGAACAAAAGGTCAAGAATATCAAGGGAATCAGTGAAAAAATAAGTAAAAGATAGTCTAATAGTACCAGATTCCAAACTACTTTACATGCAGTAATCATTAAAACTGGTTGAGTGGTCAATCTTTAGAATAGATTAGAGAACTGATGGATTCAGAATGTTGATTGAAACTTTTTCTTTCTTTTTCTTTTTCTTTTTTGGGACATGGCTAATATGGAAATTCATTTTGCATGACTACACATATTTGTAATGGTTGTTCTTTGTCCTTAAAATGTCCCTGTCACATAAATTGTTCCACTGAAGGTGCTCATTTCTGCATCAGTTCATACAAATCTCAGGGTTTTCTGAAACTGTCTCTTCCATCATTGCTTACAACACTTCCAATTATACAATTTTCCCTTACTTACAATGCTATCCCGTTTTATTTACAAACCATAATTTGTTCAGTTATTTGTTCAGCTCGTGCCCAATTGATGTGCCCCCTCTTTAGTTCCCAGTTCATCAACACTATGAAAAGAGCTGCTATAAATATTTGGGTACAAATAGATTCTTTCCCTCTTTCTTTGATCTCTTTGGTGCATAATCTAGGAGTATTACTGAGTTAAAGGGGTATATAGTTTTAGTAACTTTGGGGGCATAGCTCTAAAGTAGACCATCTGTGCTTTTCCTTTCTTCTCTGTCCTCTAGAATTACTTTGTATATACTTTCTACTTAATCTGTGTACACATTGTTTCCCGTTGTCAGGCAGAATTTATTTGTTTTATTTTTGCACATAGTAAAATACTCAATCAAATTTAATCTAAAGTATTTTAGAGATCATTTAATTCAAAACTCTTTATTTTGAGGTGGGAAAATTATGTTCAAACTAGAGAGGGCAGATACTAGAGGCAAGGTCATCAGTTTGAATGTTACAGTAGTAGTCTTTTCTTTAAATTATCACTCCTAAATGGCATGAAGTAATCAGGGCCTGAAGACTTGCCAGCTTTGAGGATACTACTCTTGTTTCACATATATTATCTAAATTAATTCTCACAACAGTTCAAATAAAGAAATAGACTTTGCTGTTGATATTCAGTTGTGATAGTCATGCCCAACTCTTTGTGACTCCATGTGGGCTTTTCTTGGCAAGGATACTAGAGTGGTTTGCTATTTCCTTCTCCAGTTTATTTAAAGATGAGGAAACTGAGACAAGAAGGCAAATTTGATTTACCCAAACAGCTAGTAAGTGTCTGAGGCCAGATTTGATTGTAGAAAGAAGAGTCTTCCTGATTTTAGAGTTGTTGCTTGCTTCGGCAGCATATCTACTGATTTTAGGGTTATCGCTCTATCCACTGCACCACCTATATGCCCCAGGTGAGTTACTCTCATGTCTGGTAAGGACATAAAGGAAGATCAGACCCAGGTCTTCCTGATTCAATTCATTGAACTCCACTACACCATAGTGTCTCTGAAATAAAATGGAAAAAAAGAAAGGAGAAAGATGTGAGAACTGTCATAAGGAAAAATAGATAGGATTTGACAATTCAATGCTAATGTTAAAGAAAATAGATTAATGAAGGATTCAAGCTTCACTTTTAGCTGAGGTTGACTCAGGGAATGATGATAACAGAAATTATACTTCCATGCACTAATATTCCAGACCCTTATTAATGTCTATAACCATGACAAGCTGGTATCTTGACTACCTTGGTAATTTATATCACCCAACCTGCCCCCCAAAATGAAAATATTCAAAAGGTTCTTAATGTTTCAGCAGCCTTCTTCCAGAGGAGATCCCATACAGACACCACTATAACAAAGTTTTCATTGTACATACTTCCAGATGCAATTTACTACTCCATATAAAATAATGTCTCTAATGTGTGTGGAATCTAGAGAAAATGGAGTAAGATTTAGTCGCTGTTAGGGGACAAAGAATATGAATTGCATCAATTTCTCAAGATAATCTAAACAAAGGGGCTCCTCCTACTAACTACTTAATCTTCACAGAGCAGAAAGTACATTAGATTCCCTATTCTCTCCTCAATGATCTTAAATATTCAATAAATAATCCACAAAATAAATAGGTTTCAAATTTATTCACAGAATGTTAGAGCTGAAAGATACCTCATAGATTATTTAGTATAGCCCCTTTGTTTTCCAGGTAAGGAAACTGATGCCCAGATTTTTATTTGCCCATGTTCACACAACTAGTAAGTGGCAAAGCTGACATTCTAACCCTGGTCTTCTGACTCTGTGGGCAATACTCCTTCCACTACATACTGAAATCTATCTATAGAGGGCATCTTGATTCAATCTGCAAGTCAAATTGTAAATATCAAGGCCTTTGAGGGCAGCAATAGGCATTCCACACTCTACTATCATTCTTGGGACTTTAAAAAGATCCTACCACTGGCATGTTCACTGGCAATTTTCTAGGACACAATAGGCTATAAAAAGTCCTCCTCTTCCCCCATGCTAACTAAACAAAAGGTTGTTTATAACAGGGCCATAGCCAAAGTGTGACTCAGAACCACACACCAAGTGAAAGTGTTGAATTTAAGAGAAGCCTGTATTGACATAGATCCATTTCTTAACCAATCACATTTGTAGTTCAAGTCACTTGAGTATTCTTATTTGGCTACACTGGCCTGGTAGTCACTGTGTTGTAAAAGATTGGAAGCAGAGCTCTTTTTCTGATGGAAAATTATTACATTCCCTTCTCAGAACATACAGGTCTTTATTTTTGTACCAAGGACATATTTGGTTTAATTGATTTTACATGACATCTAGAAAGGCATTCCAGAAAGGACAATATACATATTCGAAACCATGGGACATGAGTTCAAGCCCCAGACCTGCCTTTCTTTGTGTTCTCAGCACTTACTCTACATAGGAAGTGCTAATAAATGCTTGTTGATTGATTGCTACCTCTGTTAATGTTGAATAAATCGATTCATGTCTCTGGACCTCAAGTTTCTTTAGCTGAAATGAAGAATCCTTATTCATGTCCTTAAGAGAGGTGGGAGAAAAGGAGGTAGATGTTGGTTTTGACCTGTGATTTCATTAACAGAGCAGAAAGATCCACTTTTTTGGAAGTCATGAGTCCTATGTTTAATATCTAGAATTTTCTCCCTACTAACTCGTATCACATAGAATCCCTCACTTACTTTAAGAACCACTTTCTATTTGATCCTTTTCCTGAGTGCCCCTAATCCCAAACTAGTAGTTCTCTCCCTTATTATTTCAAATTTTATATTTGTTTTTTTCTGTACATGCTTTTATATACATAAATCTCTCCTGATAAAATGCAAATTTCTTGAGAAGACTTTCTTTTTTTCCCCTTACAACCAATTCTGTTCCTAGAATATTGTTATTGTTCAGTCATGTCCATTTTCATGACCCATGGACCATAGCATGTCAGTACTGTCTATGAAGTTTTTGTGGCAAAGATAGTGGGATGGTTTGCCATTTACTTCTCCAGTGATCACTTTTCATCAGTATGATCTGTCCATCTTGATTAACAATACAGAGAATAGCTCATGGTTTCATTGAGCTACATAAGCCATGATAAGGCAGTGATCCCAGAGGAGTCTTGGCAAATAGTAGGTGATTAATAAAATATTTGTTAACTGATTTGGTTGCCTCTATAGAGTTTTAGTTCAGAGGGTCCTACCTGCCTTTCCAAAAATCTTATGTGTCAGACTATTCCTAGATTACTTTTCTATTTCACAAGTTCTAATATTCACTTTCCTATGAGGTTCCCATCATTTCTATCTCAGCAACTATTTCCTCTATGTTGTTGATAATCAAAATCAGAACAGAATGTCCTTTTCTTTGGCTCAACCTTTTGAAGGATGAAATTATGATTGAGGCTATTCAAAACAGCTCTTCTGCTTTGGGCAGAGAGGAATCTAACAGAACCTCAGATAACTAAAACTCCCTTTCCTCCATAGCTAGTATTCCAGGCTTATGATATGTTCCCCAAAAGTTGAATTTGTTTCTTTTCTCTAACCACTGGTCTGTACTATACTCTGATGAAAAATTTCTTTCTATTCCTGCATGAGTAAATTCTCTATGCCAAGCCTTCCTAATCTGGTGTCTGGGTTTCTTAATGCCTACATCTTCTTAATATATGTTATTGTGCCCCACTCTTTTTTGTCTACCTCATTCTTTTTTAATTTTTTAACTTTTTAAAGCTCTGTTCTCATAATGGATCTCGTCCTACCTAGTCTTTATACTCTTTGAAGTCAAATTCTCTTCCTTGCATTAGGATTTCCAATTCCCCTTAATTTCTACTCATGCTCTCTATTTTTGTGTGTAGTCATTTCAGACCGTGGATTTTACTAAATGTTCCATCTGGGCATCTGGGGGAAAGTGCTCCTTATGAAAAGGCCTTGTTTAACCTGGAACTTAATCTGGAGGGGGGCCCATCTCTCGACCAGTGAAAGTTAAGCACATCTCAGGTTTGACAACAGAGCTTTAGTGGTTTTTGTTCTGTCAATCAATTCAACATTACTATTTTATATATCCTAAGATGAAGAGACAAATAGATAAATGCTTTGTTTCATAAACCAGAATACAGTTCCTCTCCTGATTAAGTAGCTCAAGATCAGTCCTATTTGGATCAAATTTTGTGACCATGCAACAAAGACTGACCCAAATTAAACTAGATAGAATCAAGTAAGGACTATGGATGGTGAGAGTAAGGGATGGGAAGTGGGGGAAGAGTTCCATGGTGCTGATTGAATCCCACCCCTACTGAAGAAGCAGCAAAGGAAAAATAGTGAGGAAATTCTAGCATTTTGGCATAGAATTCTTTCATTAATTCAATAAAAGAGCATTCATTAAATATTCATTGTATGCCAGGTACTAGTGGCTAGGTGCTAGGGATGCAAAAATACAATAGGTCTGGCCTAAAAATTAGTTTATATCCTGTTTAGGGATAAGGAAAGGACAGCATGCAAAAATATATGTATAAAGTAATTTCCAGGTGGCAGGACAACCTGAGGGGATATCAGGATATGTCTCATGTAGGAGGTGGCACTTTACCCAAGTCTTGAAGGAAGCTAGGGGTTTTATGAGGCAGAAATGGGAAGAATGCATTACAAGCTTGGGAGACAGACTGTACAAAGGAATGGAGATGGGGAACAGAATACTGTGTACAAAGGACAGCAATTAGACCAGTATTTTGACTGGAACGTGGGGGGACATAAAAGGGAGAAATGTGCAATGTAACAGTTAAAAGAGTGGTTGTCTTAAACTGTGACCACGAAAATATGGTTTCAATTCAAAAAATAGTGGTCACCATGGGAAAATTCCCAAATATTAAATATACCCAAGTCACCTGGGTTTTATAGAGATTTTAATTAATACAAATTAAGGAATTAATGAAAGGGATAGAGAGAGCAAGAGGAAATAATGAGAAAAGGGCTAGGCCAGCATAGGCCAGCCTAGGACAAAGCCTTAAGAGAGAGATCAGTCAATCTTTAATCCACTCACCACAAGATTTGTCCTAAGCAAGATTCTGGTGTTCAGAGAGACCCACCAGTTCATCTTATCAGCTTAAATAAGTTCAGCCCCCGAGCCCTTCAATTCAGCTTTGGAAAGCTCCCCCTTTCCTCAGAGCCCTTTCTGACCTCCTTTTAAAGAGAATTTTCTCCTATGTCACCTCCCCTAAGTTCTCACATCTACCAATCACAGTAGACATTTTCACAGGATTGACCATTCTTAATTCACATCTTCTTTAGTTCTCAACTTCTCTGGGTAGACTAAAACTTCTGAGTAAGTTCACATCTCTTTGCCCCTTGCAAGTTTGCAAGTTGCCTGACCTTTTAGTGATTAATTTAGTGATCTAAAAATAGACTTAGCTTAAGGGTCTTAGCTTCACTTTAAGTATGAGTTAAGTACTTTTTATTATTCAGTAAGAAGTGCACAACTTTATCTTCCCCTAAAGTATCCTTAAGTATGAGTGGAGTAATGTTAGAGTTCTCACATTCCTGATCAAGTACCTTCATTGTTTAAAATGGGGAATGGTCTTAACCAAATGTTCTAAGGTAGACTAGTCTGAGAATTTTTAACATTCACAAGTCTGAGAAATTTTAAGATTCACAGCAATAAGCCTGAAAAAATAGTCTGGGGACAGATTATAAAGACCTTTAAATGGCAAACAGAGGAACTTATATTTTATCCTAAAGAAAAAAGGAGTGACTGGAGTTTCTTGAGCATAGGAATATTGTCAGAGTCATACTTTCGAAACATCAATTTGGAACTGTATGGAGGATCAGTTGAAGAGGGGATAGAGGGGAGGTAGAGAGAACAATTAGGAGGCTATCACAACAGTCCAAGTGAGAGATGATGAGAGTCTAAAGCAGGGTGGCAGCCATAGAAGTGGAGAAAAGAGGATGGTTGCCAGAGATGCTTTGGAAGTAGAACATCTAGAGATCAGAATCAAGGTACTATAAGCCAATATCAGTAACAGAACAACTAAATCAATTACTGTAAAGGCAGGAATCAATGTAAGAGAGAAATAGAGTCAAAACTAAAATCATTCCCCCAAAAAATCTAAGAAAAATGACTACAGGAAGCAAAATACAAGAAAAAGGCAACAGGATTTGGTGCCAAATGACAGATGAGCCAAGGTAGACAAATGCCATTGGTGTAATTTGTTGTCCTAAAAGCCCCTGTGGGTGTATATGAGTTTCAGGCTTACATATGTCCCAGCCAATACAATTTTCCTCTGCCAAAATTCCTCTTGATTAGAGAACCCTCCCATACCCCTTATTAAGCTTCATGGAATTTATTGATATGCACCTCCTGGAGATTGAGCATCACCAATCCAAAAATATCTGACAAGTCAGTACCCCTTACCACAAAAAGAGTAGTTTTGAATGACCTCCTACAAACCAAAATCCCAAAGGGAAAAATTCTGCCATAACTTCAGAATCATTGGCCATAGTGAGATGTTTAAGATCTTACAACTGGTAGAGAAAGATTTCTGATGGACTTTGACAATAGATCGTGTGAGATCTTGTAACATTCATATCTATGTCACAGATTCAATGGGAAAACTGACTAATTTAGCCCTTCATTTAAAAATCTATGTTACCCAACCTTAACTTTCATGACAGTCTTAATGTCCTCTCATAGTCAAGAATCTATTTCATTTTTTTTCAGTTTTAGACATATTAATAAAAATAACTTTTTATTCTTTGAACCAGCAGTTTCCCTCCATTCAGACCATCCAAGAAGATACAGGATTATGTAGAGGACAGAGGCCATATAGCCTAGCACTCTTCTTTTATAGATGAGAAAACTGAGACCTAGGGAGATTAAATTACTTTCATCAGGTCTTTTGGGGTATCAGAAGTGAGATTTGAACTCAGTTTCTCTAACCCCAGAATCCCACTGCTCTTTCAATTTCTACAGCCTTCTCTTCCATATTACCTCAGATTATGGTGCTGAATTATGTCAAATGTCTGGGTAGCCCAGACCCTCAGAAAAAAGTTCAACTTATCCTCTACTTCAAAATACACACCAAAGAACAGTACCCAATGCTGCCATAACACTTGCCACCAAAAGTGGTTTGATGGCCTAATCATAGCCAAGTCTCTATTAAGACTCAATCTACTTAGCCATACAGGGTACACCATTTTATTCAAATTATGACTTCTGTCTTGCTTCTTGTGGGTCTTCATTCCCAGTATTAACTATAAGAGCTAGAAGCCACATAGGCTAATTTGCAGACCTCCCTTTATTTATTTTTAGTTTTATCTTTATTTTACTTTAATAACATACTTATACATAAGTTATCCATAGTTTTGTTACTCATGGTGTCTCCATCCCTTCTTTCCTCCACCCTCCCAGAGCAGTCAAACAATTCAGTCTGAGTTTTACATGTATTATCACACAAAACATATTTTCATATTATTCATTTTTATAAGTTAATAATCTTATGAAACCAAAACCCCAAATCATATACCCAAATAAACAAATGATAAATTGTATGTTTTCATCTGCCTTTTTATTCCAACAGTTCTTTCTCTGGAAGTAGATAGCATTCATTTTCATAAGTCCCTCAGAATTGTCTGGGATCATTGTATTACTCTAAGTATCAAAGTCTATCACGTTTGATCATCCCACAATTTTTCAGTTACTGTGCATAATATTCTCCTGGTTCTGCTTATTTCACTCTGATACCAGTCTATGAAGGTCTTTCCAGCTCTTTCTGAAATCATCCTGTTCATCATCCCTGAGAGCACAATAGTATTCCATCCCCATCATATTTGTTAAGACATTTCCCAATTGAGGGATATCCCTTTAGTTTCTGATTCTTTGCCACCACAAAGAGCACAACAGTAAATATTACTGTACAAACAGGTCCTTCCGCATTTATTTTATCTCTTTGGGATACAGACCTAATAGTGGTATTTCTTAATCAAAATATATGCAGTCTTTTAAAGCCCTTTGGACATAATTCCAAATTGCCCTACAGAATGGTTGAATCAGTTCACAATTCCACCAGCAATGCATTAGTGTCCCAATTTTGCCACATTTCTTCCAGCCAGGCCTCCCTTTAAACAGCTAAAGCTGTTTACAAGCTGTACAAGCAGGACCAGGGATTGGAGAGTTGACTGGTACCATCCAAGTAGAAACACTCTACAGATAAGGTATCAGGTCTAATTGATTAGCAAGAATCTCCATACTGACAGACCCTTCCAGAAGTACACTGATTAACTGAACCTTTTCCCACATTCTCTGTCCCATTGTTTGAGACTGATGATCCCATTGATCTCATTGATCCATTTGTTTTTATGTTTGTTTTTTAATTTTTATCATATGCTGTTTCTTAAGAGAGTCATAATGGATAGAGAGCTATTCTTGAAACCAAGAAGGAATCTTTCCAAATCCCATCTCTGACATATACTGACTATGTGATGTTGGACAAACCATATGCTCAAGGCAAATTTCTAAGACTATCAAATTCTTCCCAATCACCCAGGCTTACAATCTAGGTGTCATCCTTTGCCCCTCATTGTCTTTCATACACAGCTCAATATTCAATCTGTTGTCAAGGTTAATCAATCTTACCCTGGATCTCTCTCTCACATAATTCTCTTCTCTTCTCTGGCATTTCTACCACTCTGGTATAGGACCTTATAGCCTAATGCTTGGACTATTACAATAACCTAGAGATTGGTCTCTCTCCTTCAAGTCTCTCCCCTATTTCATTACATTCATCCTTCACTCAGCTATCAGTGGCTTCCTAAAGTGTTGGTCTAACCATATTATATCTCCTACTCAACAAAATTCCTGTGACTTCCTATCACTTTCAGAACCAAATGTAAAATCCTCTGGTGTCCAAAGCCCTTCACAACCTGGACACTGCTCCCTCTCCCCCATAAACACACACACATCTCTCCAGTCTTTTTATATCTTAAACCCCGACCTAATCCTATAGGCTCTGCAATCTAGTGACTCCAACAAAAAAAGATTTCAACCTTAGTACGACTGATTCTTCATTTGGCTGGCTAAGACTCGCCATAGATCAAGGGCCAAAATAAGCTGGAGCCCTGAAAGCTCAGAGAGCCAAAACCCCAACCAGATAGGTACTGGTAGGAAAATCTAGAGAGAGCTTGATAGAGGTAGAGAGAGATCTCAGCCTTTCTAACTTAGGTAAGATCAGGTCCCAGATTTCAGCCTGCATGATCTCCTCCATGTTCAGATGCTGCTTGCTAAGTGCCAACTCAGGTAGTCATTCTGTTCAAGATTGAAAGCTTCAAATCTAGCCTCAGACACTTCCCAAATGTGTGACTCTGGGCAAGTCACTTGACCCCCATTGCCCAGCCCTTACCACTCTTCTGCCTTGGAACCAATACTATGTATTGGTTCCAAGACAGAAGGTAAGGGTTTAAAATACACACACACACACACCCCTCTCCTTTCCTCACTTGCCCCACTATGGCATTGCACTTGATGCTGATCCTGACTCCAGAGGATGCAAGGGGATGCCGGGCTAGACTTTGTACTCAGGATCAATGTTTACTTCACACAAAACACTTCTTAAATAGCTACCATGTGAAGACCTACTCTCACAAAGCTTATAATCTTTTGGGGCTTGGAGAAGGCAGGGAATAAAGCACAAATGAAAAGAAGCCCAATATGCAACATTATGTGATAGATGGGTGAGGGAAATGGGGGGGAAAAAAGAATGCTATGTGTGTTCAGAGATCAGAAAGTCATATTTTATTTCATTCTATTCCTAAGATCTTGTATTTCCCACAGAAAATTATTTGACTTTTCTGTAAAATGGTTTCCTAAAATTGATGTCATTATTCTGTTGACCACCCCGAACCATGGATCTCCATAATAACACACTATAAGCTTACTACATCTATTACTAACTTCAGTGAGTGATGATGTTTTAGAGCAGATGACTTGACTTGTGGAAGATATTAATTTATTCTAACCAAGCATGCTATTGAGGAAGACATGCCAGGATTTAAAATAGACTAATCACAAGATAGAGGGGTGGGAGGGACTTCAGAGAACATGTAGTCCAACCTGATCTTCATTTTACAAAGGAAAAAACTGAGACTAAGACAGGAAATGGCTCATCCAAGGTTGGCTGCTTTCAGATTTAGGGTTAGGTAAGGCTTCAGAAACCTTTGACTATGACCCTCTGGTTTATAGATGAGGAAACTCAGAGAAATTGGGAAAGCTAGATGGCACAGTCTGTAAAGTCCTAGGCTTGGAATAAGGAAGTTCTGAGTTCAAATCCATCCTCAGACATTTACTAGCTATATGGCCCTGAACAAGTCACTTAGCCCTATTTGCCTTAGTTTTCTCATGGAGAAGGAAATGGCAAACCATTCTAGAGTCTTTGCCAAAAAAAAATCCACATGGGACTCCACAAAGAATGGACACAACTTAATGACAAAAAGAGAAGTTAAACAATTTGGCCAGCTCCACACAGCCCAATTCCCTACACTACATAGGTAGCTCAGAAGGAGTTGCACCCCATTTTTTTTGCTTCTTTCTTTACTTTATTAGGCTGCCTGCTTCAATAAGATTTCATTCATCAAAAGAGAAGTCCCTTATGTACACTGCTTTTATCAATGGTCTTCTAATGGGCTATATTTTTGTTACCCCAGGCAATTACCTTATTTTCTTGCCAACTGTAAGGAAGACATCAAAGAGTATTTTCCCTTCCTGAAAATTGCAAAACCCGTCAGTCCCGAGTAGTGTAAACAAAACTATGCTGAAGGCAGCCAGCTTGTGACTCTCCCTTTCGTCCAATCCTGAACTGCTCTGCTGTCTTCTGTTCTCTGTTCCCCCTTGGCAAGCAGTCTCAGAATCAGGGGACTCAGATGACTGGCTCTGCTTTTTAAGAGACTGAGAAGTAGATTTCTTAAGTCCTGGCATTTCCTGTTATGAGGTCGTTCAGCCTCTGCACACGCACTGAGTGGACCCTTTTCAATGTTAAGGCATAGGAGAAAAAGCAATTCCCTCCTAGATTCCAGGAAGAGAAGAGAGAAAAGTAAACACATGTTCTGAGTGGGCCTCCTTTTGAAATAGCCTTCTTTTTTATTGTGGATCTAGCAAACAGGACATACAACAACCAAAAAAAGTATAATATATATCAAACTTGTGTATATGAAATAGATGTAGCATATAGGCTCATATATATGAAACATAATATATTAAACAGATATTTATGTTTCATATACATGATCATATATATGAAACATAATTATATAGTAAATATATTAATACATTTCACATACATTATTAGGTATTTACATTTTAACATGTTTCATGTACATGATTATGAATATGAAAGCTATGTTGATATATTATAATATATTAATATGTTAAACATAGATTACTATACTATGTTCAACATTTATTAATATATTTCACATAAATGATTATGTAAAGAAATACAGTTTTATGTATGTATGAAGTGTAATATGTTCATACATTAAACATTAATATACTATATGAGACATTTATTAATATAGGCTTCATAGATAGGATTATATATATTAAACATTTATTATCATAATATACTAAGCATATATTAATATATGTTTGATATAAACAATCATATATTAATATGTGTTGATATAAGCTCAATATATATATCAATATATATTAAATATAATAAAAACTTTTATGTGTACTTTAGATTTTCTTATAGTACATGTTAAGATTTCATAGTAGTAACTAAACTAAAAATGGGTCCCATTCTGAATTTCCCTCTGTTCTCTTCTGTACATTTTTTTAATGTTTTGTTTACATTCCTTTCTTTATTTTCTTTTTCTTGCATCTCCATAATTACATAGTAATTCTCACCTTTTCTAACCCCAATAGTTTTTACTATCCATTATGATGAATATGTGTGGCCAAGCAAAACAAATGAACTCATTGGAAATATAGGTCTCATTCTCTGCCTCTAGTCACTGGAAATGTAGACCTTATTCCCTACTCTGGTTCATCTCTTCTCTGCCAGTTACTTGGAAGTAGGTTTCATCAATCTTCTGAAGTCATTAATGGTCACTTTGTAAAAATTTAATTTATATCTCTAATAATAAAAATATTATATTTTATGAGGTTTCTTAAGGATCATTAGAAATCAAGGAATAAAGAGGATACAAAATAAAAACCACGTGCCCATGGCTGGTTAGCTATTTTCAAATTTTCCCCACTTTACCACCATCACTGCTGATGCTACATCATGCAAAAAAAAGAGGACCTGGGAGGTGTTACTATAAGTTAAATACCAATAATGTGATCTTGCCAACATGGAGACACAGGAGAGATTATAGGGAATTCTGGGAAATACCAATGACTTCTGGGGAATGATACAACTTCACTGATGAGAGTTCTGAAGTCTTTCAAAGTTATTTTCCTTTACATAATTGTTCTCATGGTTCTGTTACCTCTTTATCGGTTCATATAGATCTCCAATTTGTTAAAAATCTGTCTTACTTTTCATTTCTTATGACACTATAATATTCTCTCAGAGGTACATATATAGAACAGTAGGACAACTAAGTGCCACTGTGGATAGAATGCTGAACTTGGACTTGAGAAGACTCATCTTCCTGAGTTCAAATCTGCCTCAGACACTTCCTAGCTATATGACCCTGGCCAACTCATTTGATCCTGTTTGCTTCAGATTGTAATCATTAAAATGGTTGGGGTCATAAACTGTAGTGATTTAAATAGTGGAAGAATTAAATTGTAGTAGATATAAGAGTGGGTGAGTAAATTGTGACCGCAGGAAATATGTTTTCACTACAGTGTTTTGTTTTAAACCAAATATAAGGTGGTCGCCAGGGAAATATTCCCAATTATTCAAATATACCCAAGTCAACTGGGTTTTATAGAGAATTTAATTAATAATACAATGAGGAACTAAAGAAAGAGAGAAAGAGAGAAAAAGAGGGAATAATGAGAAAGGGATAAGCTGGCCCTTGGCCAATCCTGGCCAACCCAGGCCTAAGCTTTTTGAGAAAAGATCAGTCAGTCCTTAATCACTCACCACAAGATCTGTCCAAGCAAGGATTCTAGTGACACCAGGCCAGCATCATCTCAGCTGACTTCACCAGCTCAATCAATCCTCTGAAATGTCCCCAAGAGAGTCTCCAGAGAGACCCTTCAAGGCAGCCTTTCCCAGCTGACTGTTTTCCAGAGAGAGCTTTTCATCTCCTTTTAAAGGGCATTTTCTCCTTTGTCACCTCCCCTAAATTCTTACATCTACCAATCACAGTAGACCTTTTTCAAAGGACAGACCATTCTTAGTTCACACCTAAGAAGGTGTGAACTTTTGAGTAATTTACACCAGAGTAGACTAGAATCTCTGAGTAAGTTTTCACCTCTTTGCTCCTTGTAAGTTCACAAGTTGCCTGACCTTTATAGGTACTTAGCACCCCTTTGTATTAATTTTAAAATTGGCATGGCTTAAGTATGGGTTTAAGTACTTTTCATTGCTCAGCAAAGAGTTTTCTCCCCTAAAGCAGTCTTAAGTACGGGTGGAGTAGAGGTCTTCACATTTTTTATCTAGGTAGAGTTCTCACATTTTAGATCTAAGTAGCTTCACTGTTTAAAATGGGGAATAGTCCCAATAGGGAATTGTCCCAATGAAAATTCCCCAATGGGGAATTTTTTAACATTCACAAGTCTGAGAAATTTCAAGATTCACAAGATTTCTTTAAAATAAGCTGGAGAAGGAAGTAGCAATCCATTCTAATATCTCTATCAAGAAAATCCCAAATGAAGCCACAAAAAGTTAGATACAACTAAAAAATAATGAGGTGTTTTTTTGTGTGTGTGTTTGGAAAATATTTATTATATGGGGTAGCTCTCAGAGGGAAAGAGGGAAGAACACCTGGAGAAATTTCAGTGATATAAAAACACTCCAAAAAATTGCTAAAAAAAATTAAGTGCTGCTATAAATAATTTTTCCTTGTGACTTTCTTATTCAAACAACCAGAGTATCTTCCTATTGCCTCTCAGATAAATTATAAACTCCTCTGTTGTATTTTTAAAACCCCATATAACTTCATCCCAATCTATTTTTTGTTTTATTGCTCCAGTACTCTCATCCAGGCAAATTGGCCTTCACTCTATCCTTCACACAGGACACTTCTAATCTTATCAATATGCCTTTGCTTTGTCCATCTCCCATGCCTGTAATGTACTCCCTCCTTGCTCCCACATCTCAGACTCCTCTCTTTCTTTAAGACAACTCAAATACCACCTTCTGCATGAAACTTTCCCTGGTCCCCCCACCCATCCAATTACTGATGTTCTTCCTCTCTAATTATACTGCACTTAATTAATTTTGTGGAATTATACTTATTCACTTTATATTTATGCTGCATCCATATACATGTATTGTGTTCCCTTCCCCAATTTGAATGGAATCTCCTTGTGAGCAGAGGATGTTTCATTCTTTATACTTTTATTCCCCAGCCTAGCTTAGTGCTTAACACATAGTAATCATCTAATGAAAAAGAAATTAATAGTTGTTGATTGACTAATTGCAGAGTGTATCAAATAATAATATCTGTGGATCAATGAGTTTGCAAACTTTCATACCTTTCAGAGTCCAGTTCCATACTGTTCTCCAAAAGGTTTGGAGTTCATTACTCTACCACCAGGGCTCTGGAATACTTTGTATTTTCTCTCTCTCTCTCTCTCTCTCTCTCTCTCTCTCTCTCTCTCTCTCTCTCTCTCTCTCTCTCTCTCTCTCTCTCTCTCTCTCTCTCTCTCTCTCTCTCTCCCCCCTCCATTAATTGCTATTTTCCTCTTCCATCATTTTTGTTCCCTAAATCATTCTCCCAGGATCTCCTCTCTTTTCCCTCTTCATCATCTCACTTGGAGTCCCACTGGTTCCAAAGAGTTTAGTTCTTACATCTACTCATCTCTGTCATATGGCCAGATATATACATCTATCCATAATCTCTCCCAAACTCCATCATAATTTACCCTATTTTTCCAGTTTGGTCAAAGGCCTCACATACTTTACTGATGAGAACTGAAGGCAGGATAATGTTTGGGTTTTTAAAAATAAATTCAAGTTATTCAAATAAATTCCAATATACCCAAATAACTTTATATATATTGTATATATATATATATATATATATATATATATATGTGTGTATATATATATATATATATAAAACATCATCATTTACTTATGGGCATAAAATACAAGAGTTGTACTTAAACATAGAAATGATTAGAATTGACAGCAGAGATGTAAATACTAATTTACTTCACATACTCCATAAAACATAGATGTCCCTTGCCCTATTCATTCCCTTTGTCTCACACAGAAATGTTATTTTACTTCCATAATAAATACCAGAAAATTTACAAAGCATTACCTTTCTGCAGGAAGAAGAAGATGATGGATTACCTAAGAAAAAATGGCCAACAGTCGATGCCTCTTATTATGGTGGTCGGGGGGTTGGAGGCATTAAGAGGATGGAGGTATGTATAAAGTTTTTTACATGGATATTCCTGCATGACAAGCTGACTTCTCCAGGAAAGTCCATAAACAACAGACCTAGAATGACAGGAAATCAGAACTTCAAGGTTCTCAAAAGCCATCAACTGCCTCCTATTCAGTACAAAAAAGTCCCTAAGATACTTATGCAGTTTTGTAGAAAGAAGATTATTGTGCTTTCTTTAAGGACAAATATGGTCACAAAACATTAAAAAAAAAAAGACAACAGGATCATACAAAGTTTGGGGAAAAGTGACCTGCACATTGATTAGGCTGACAATTTCAATTTGCCTTCCCAGAGAAGTACTAGAATATGCATTGGATTTAGAAGTAGAGGACCTAGGTTTAAATATCATTTATTAAATATTAATTTTTAATTAATTAATTAATATTAATTAAATATTAAATAAATAACTTGGTTAAATCACTTAATCTCTATGGGTCTCTGTTTTTCTGAGAGGGCTAGAAGATCTCTATGTCTCCTTTCTAGGGCAGCAAGGTGGCACAGTGGATAGATAGTGTGTAGGACCTGGAGTCAGGAAGACTTATCTTTGTGAATTCATATCTGTCCTCAAACAATTATTGGCTCTGTGGCCCTGCACAAGTCATTTGACTCTCTTTGCCTTATTTTCCTCATTTGTAAAATGAACTGGAAAAGGAAATGCCAAACCATTCCAGTATCTTTACCAAAAAAGTCCCAGATGGGGCCACAAAGATTTTAGCATGATTGAAATGATCAAATAATAAAATGACCCTTACATAGTTCTAATCCCTATCATCTATAAACTCGATTTTCACTAAATTTTCTAAAGCAATACAAGAGCTTACAAAAGATATGTCTAGAAATTCTCAGGACAAGAGTCTGTGCTTTTATAATACAGGATATTCCAGGCATAATAAAAGGAAGACCAGAAGTCAGGATACCAAATTGCTAATGTTAGATCTGCCAACAAAATAGCTATGTGGCCTCGAGCAAATCATTTAGTCTCTCTGGGCCTATCTTTATCTCCAAAATTAGCAAGACTGTCTCTGAGCTCTCTAGGAGTCCTGAGTGATGATGCTTAGAGTTATAATATTATCTGATTAAATTAAGGTATAATATAGTTACTGATGACATACTAGTAGGTCTTAATGATAGAAGCAACATTATAGATCATTTGACCTTACCCTCTCAGAGACAGAAAATGATTTGCCCAAAATCACACATCTGGCAAAAAAAAAAAAAAGAGCCAGAATTTAAACCCTGGACCCCTACCATGTAATATGATTTGCTAAATGTGGCAAAAAATGAAATAGCAAAAATAACCACAAGCTATCCTTGTTTGGGGTGTGATACAGAAAACCTAGTTTATGTAAAAACTAGCCTAAGTACAGTAATTTCTGCACAATTTAATACCTTGAGGGCTACATTGGCCATGATCAGGTAATTGGCCCCAGTACAAGAGGTATGTAGTCAGGCGCTCTCTACCCAGATCTTTTGTTGTGAACAAGATCTGGCAGCCTTTACAGGTTTCTACCAGGGATCCGATACTAATTTCTGCAGTTGGATTGCTCATATTTACACTTACAAGGTGACAACCAGTGAGGAAGGAACCATGGAAAATAACAGTTTTGTCATTCTGTACTCCCACCTATGACCAATTGCAAATCTCTCATTTTTCCATATTCCACACTCCTGTGGTCTCCATTCTCTTTCTTCTCCTGGCCCCCAAAGCCAAAAGGAATGTCAGAATCAGGGAATACAAAGCATTAGCACAATCAGGAACACATAGCAACTGATTTCTAGAGTAGGGAAATAGCAGGTGGTGCTAAAGACCTTTAAAAGTATACTAACCTCCTTTCCTTCACTGAGACTTTCTTTAAGGAGATCATAAAAGCAAGAGCAGTCCAAGATACTGGGCTAGTGTCCTAAAAAGGTCCTTTTTTGACAGAGCTGATGGTATTGCCCATAATGCTAAGAAAAAGAGTTGGGTATCTGAGAAGCAGAGAATGAATTCTAGAGTCTCAACAAACAAACATGAGTGAATTGCCTGCTATGTGTCAGGTAACACGTCAGGCAATAGATTATGAGGACAAAAGTAAAACTGGTTGATTTAGAGCAACAAAGTAAATTTGCTTCCTAGTCTATGTGTAATAGCCTTCAAGTGAATGAAGAGAGTGTGTAGCAGTCCACCCCTAACTAGGGACAAGGGAAACAGAATGTACAGAGTAGCTTAGAAGAGAGCATGCTCAGTCTTGTGCATGGCTAGGAAACCTCTGACCCTTGACCCCAGCTTTCCCCAGGTGAGGCGGGAAAACAGGTTTCTTTGTGCTCACCTGGCTAAGAGAAACCACACCTATACCTTGTCATAATTTACTATTACCCAATGTCAATATGCTATGTAAGTCATCAATATGTATTGTGCATATTAGCATATCAAAGACATTAAAAGCAAGGGCCACAGCAAGCTCCGCCCTCTTCCTCTCTTGGATCTTAGCTCTCACTGATGTCTGTCCTTGCTCCATCTTTAATTCCTTTCCTTATCTACCTCTCCCACCTGGGACCTGGCTTTTGGCCAGGCACTCTCTTTTCTCCATCATGTCTCCGACCTGTGTGGTATTAATTGTGGATCTCAGGATGAATCATGCCTCTGCGACATCCTAAGATCGGGGTTATGCTGTGACCCCATTATAATCAATAAGGCCTGGTTTCTGACTCATTTCTGCCACCTCATATCTATAACTTGGCTCCACCACGCCCCTCGGGGTATCCGAAACTTCTATCCTTTTTCTATCTTCCTACCTTGAGGCTTCTCACGGGTTCGGGGAGCCTCAGAGTGGTTGCATCCTTCTCCAAGTCTTCTCACTGCATTAAATAGCTCTAGTTCCTTCCACTTGGAATAGGTTCCTCAGGCTCTCCTAAGCCTCACTTAGTTGCCCATAATGGATCAATGACTTGGATATTTGTAACAATTATTATTTATTACAGTAGTCACCATAAACATAATTATTGGTTATAATATTTATAACAAATAATTTTTATTATTAATATTAATTATTCATATAATGTAGAAAATAGTACTAGAGGAAGCAGTGTTTATATATTAGGACATTTCTCATGAAATTACTTTCCCTGGAGGTTTGTGTCAGTGTTCCCTTCTCTAGTATGTATAATTAGTACTACGCACTTTTTGAGGTCTTAAACCTAGTAAAAGGACTCAGAATTGGTTACAAGTGCTTGTCAGTCTATAATGTGGTTAACGCAAGTGGAAATGCTGAATACCCAAATAGCCCCAGATAATAACAATTCTGCACTGAAAGACTTCTTTTTTCCTCCTGCTCTCTCAAAATAATCTATATCTATATTTATAATGTATTTTCCATAGAAGAGGGGTTACTGTATGGAAAACACATAATACCAATGTAATTTTATATTATAGGCAGCTAGGTTGTACAATGGCTAGTGCACTAGGCTTATAATTAAGAAGACTCATCTTTGTGAGTTTAAATCTGGCCTCAGACAATTACTAACTATGTGACCCTAGGAAAGTCACTTAACCCTGCTTGCCTCACTTTCCTCATCTGTAAAATGAGCTGGACACGGAAATGGCAAATCACTCCAGTATCTTTGCCAAGGAAACTCCAAAATGGGGACATGAACAGTAGGACATGACTGAATCATGATGAGGAAATAGAAGTAAAGAAATAAAATGACTTGTTCTTCATCATCCAGGCAGTAAATGGCAATAAAAAAGAGAAGAGTTTGTCCTAGACCTGACTAATTCCAGGACTCTTTACTTAAGGAGTAGAAAGACATGCTATCACTCATCAGCTGGGCCAGCTCCTTTATCTCCAAAGCAAGTGGCTACCAAAGGTAATGCTTGTCCATTGCTTGTTCTTCCTTAAGGTTCGGTGGGGAGAAAAGGGATCCACAGAAGAAGGAGCCAAGCTAGAGAAGGCCAAGAACGCTCGAGTCAAAATGCCAGAACAGGAGTATGAATTCCCTGAGCCTCAAAATCTCAACAACAATATACGCAGAACCTCTTCGTCTCGCAAGTGGTATTCTCCAATAAAGGTACTATTTCAATTAACATAAAATACAGGAATAGAAGAACTTCTGCAGTGGTTTCCTTAGCCCCAGGGTTCTGTCTGTTATGGGGATATTTGGGGTATTTTGTGGAGAGGTCACCTTCTATGAATCAACCGAATAAGATTAAAAATTTGTCCCAAAAAGCCCTCCTTAGCCTCATGTAGTTCCTCATTATGGATCTATGGATCTACTACCTGGTCAGTCAATAAATATTTATAATAATTATTGTTACAATATTCACATACATGTAATTATTAGTTAAAATACTTATGACAAACATTTATTCTTATTAACATTGGTTATTCATATAAGGTAGGTAACATTCATAGAGGAAGCAGTGTTTACATAAGATAAGAGTCTTGTGTTACTCTGTCTCAATCAGACCATTGCCAGTCCTAGTCACTGTTAACACTGTTTCACTCGCAGAGAACGAAAATACCATAGAGGCCCTCTAGTTCACTACCACTCCTTAATTTTCCACATGAGGAAAGTGAGGCTCATATAGAGAAGAAAGTGACTCACTCAAGGTCATATTGTTATTAAGTAGCAGAATCTAGCATCTCTGACTCTAGATCACATTCTCTTTCTAACAAACCATCATTAGGTTTTATTCTGGGTACTAAGACAGAGCACATTCACAGGCAGGCTTCCAGAGTGCTAAGGACATTTGAAATCCATGAGTAGAAGGAACTAGAGATATTTAATAGAGTGAGAACACTTTGAGAATGATGCAATCCCTCTCTTCATTCATTTAAAGACTACTAGACACAGAAAAAGAAGCAAATTTATTGTGTTGTTCCAAATAAACTAGTTTTATTTCTGTCCTTGTAATCTAGTGCCTGGCATGTTACCTGACACATAGTAGGCAATTCGGAAATGTTTGTTGATTTATTGAGAAAAGATGAGGTAGAAGCAAGGGGTATGAATAATATTTTCTAGGAGTTTGGCTGAGAAAGAGAAGAGATAAAGGCTAATAGCTCGAGGAGATGGGAGGAGCTGACTCTCAGATGGTTCCCAAGAAGATTGGAATTCTGACAACTATACCAATCAGTTACTCTCTGAACCTCCCCCAAATATGACTTTCTGGGTTTAGAATAATAGAGCGGAAATCTCAACATATCAAGTTCATTTGTTGTACCCAGTTGGTTATGGAGAATAAGTTAGATACACAAAACATAACTCTTCCCAAGTTAGACTAGTATTATGGAATCTCCCTCACTTTACCCAATCCTTGACATTTTTCAGTTTAATTTCTCTGCTTAACATCTGTCATGTCTTTTCTGTGGAAGGAGGGCAGAGGGCGTGCAGTGTAGTTTGTGCACACATTCCTGAAGATGTCGAAATAAGTTACTAACATGAAAATGGAAGTTACATCCTACCCATCATAAAAGTTAAAGAAACACTAGTTTCTTAATCAAAGGGCCTCGGATTGAATATCAGCTTTACTATCTACTGCCTGTGTGATCATGAGTCAGCCACTTAATTTCTCTGGGTCTTAATTTCCAGAAAATGAAGGATTTGGACTACAAGATACCAAAGGTCTCTTCCAGTTCTTAAACCCCATGCCAAGAATATACTCCCTCCCTTCCTCAACTACTTAGATTTCCTAGCTTCATTTAGGGTCTACTTCATGTTCCATCTCCAACTGAAACCTTACCTTATCCTTAGTTGTTAGCACATGCTCCTTTCTCATTAAATCTGCTAGTACTTTCTTATATGTTTCCATGTAATTTATGCCCCTGATAATATGTAAGGTTTTTGAGGACACAGAGTGCGTTTTTTATCTCTTTTTATCTCTTACCAGCATTTAGGATAATGCTTTGCTGCTAGTAAATGTTCAATATCCTCTCCACATTGATGCAATCACAGTTTCAGACCAAAAATAAAATAAAATTCAAGATACATCAGGATAGAATGGAAAGAATGCTAAATTTGGAGGAAGACCATTGGTATATGAATTCTAGCTCTTCCAGGCAATTTCTAGGCAATTCATTTAACCTCTTTGAGCCTCAGTCTTCCCATCTATAAAATGGAGATAACAATTACTACCCTGCCACCCTGTAGATTTGTTATGATGAAAATATTGTATAATCCTTCAAGTATAACAGAAATGTAAGCAGGAATTGTGGTCTAAGAGATTAAAAGCAAGTTTGAGAGAAATTAAGAAAATGGACAAATGTGTTTTTGAAAAATCTATAATATTCTTCTTCCTCCTCAAAAGCTTTGATCAGTTTGTAAGTATTCAAGTTACTGGCATTTGGGGCATGTAGTCTGGATGTACCTTTTTCATATTTACTGTATTGTCTATCACATAAATGTCAGTTTTTAATTGAAAACATGCATTTTAGGAAATCTCTACAAGATTCCTGGAAAAGCAAGAGACTAAAGTGTTATGAAATTTAGGAAAGATAAACTGTCTAGTAGTAACTGATGATGTGGAGAAATTAAAGAGGAAGAAGATGAAGCAAAGGCCATTTGAGTTAGCCCAGAGCATGACATGAAGGTTACCTAAATATTCAGAGTGAGAAGAGACCTCATATATCATCTGGATCCGAAACCATCTTTATGATATTCCCAATAATTAGTCATCGAACCTTGATTTGAAGACTACCATTCATGGGGGAATTATTGCCTTATGAAGGAGTTCTTTCTATTTTTAGATAGCCTAATTGTCAGACAGTTTTCTCTTATATAAAACTGAAATAATACAATTGTTATTGCTAGCATTTCTATAGTGTATTAGGATTTGCAACGTAATTACAAGTCATTAATTCATTTCACCTTCACAAGAACCCTGGGAGGGTAGATGATATATTATCTCCATTTTATAGAGGAGGAAACTGAGACAGAGAGAGATTAAGTGACTTGCCCAGGGTCACACAGAAAATAAGTGACTGAAACTAGATTTGCACTAAGGTCTTCCTGACTCCATGTCCAGCATTGTATCCACTGTCCACCTAAGCTGCCTTTCTGCCCCTCCATCTATAGCTTCTACTTCTACCACCTTGAACCAAATAGACCAAGTTCAATATCTTTTCCACAAGTTAAAACTTTAAATATATGAAATTCATTTTCTTAGGCTAAACCTTCCCATTCCTTTCTACTGTTTCTCATGTTACCCACTTGGGTCCTTCACACTTTTGCCTCTGGATGTGCTCCAATTAAGCAATGGCTTTCTTATAATGTGGAATCTAGAATAGAGTACGATACCATAGATGAGGCCTGACCTGGATAGAATAAAAGGGAAGGTTCTTCCCTTGCTCTTAACATCGCGCTGCGACTCCTCTCATTCAGCCTGAGCTCACCCATCAGGGTGCTGACTCATTTTGAGCTGACAGTCTGCTAAAACCTCAACGGCTTCTACCTATGAAATAGCTGTACCTCCCACGTCCTGTGGTGCCTTTTTAACTCAAGTACAGAGCTTTACTAACATTTATCCCTATTCAGGTGCTTTCCATTAGATTCAGCCCGGGTTCTAGCTTCTGGAGATTACATTGGAGTCTATTTCTTTTATCCAATGTGTCAGCTCTCTTTCTCTTTCACACTGATGTCATCCACAGATATGAAAAGCTTGCTAGTTCTACCTTCATCCACACCATTGATTAAAATGTCAAACAAAAATAAGGTAGAGGACTTTACAAAAGTTTTCTTGGGATCTCTGATGGAAACATTCTGAGATGGAAATATTAAATACGAAATATTGATATAATGGAGCTCAGAAGAGAAACTAAGGTCATATAGACTGGAGCAAGGAGTTGTATGTATTAAGATCATCATCGAATCCATGGGAACTTGTTATGTAAAGAAAATGTAGAAAAATTAAAAAGGAGGGGGGCCCAGGAGAAAGCCCTGAGGTGCACCTAGCTATATGGGGTGGCACATAGATGATGATTCAATTGAAATGGACAAATAGGATGACAACTGTGAGAAAATATGTCACAAAAACCTAAAGAAGATATAGTATCATGAAGGAAGAGGGTGACTAATAGTGCCAAATAATGTAGAGAGGTCAGTGAGGTTAAAGATTAATAAAAGGTCATTGTAGAGGGCAGGTATGTGGCTCAGTGGATAGAGAGCAAGACTTAGAGAGGAGAAGTACCTGATTCAAAGCTGGCCTCAGACATTTCCTAGCTGTGTGACCTGGGCAAGTCACTTTACCACCTTTGCCTAGCCCTTGCCACTCTTCTGCACTGGAACCAATATATAATATTAGAATCCTAAAACAGAAGTTAATTTTTTTAAACCCTTACCTTCTTTCTTGGAGTCAGTACTGTGTATTGGCTTCAATGCAGAAAAGTGGTAAGGGCTAGGCAACGGGAGGCAAATGACTTGCCCAGGGTCACACAGCTGGGAAGTGTCTGAGGCCAGTTTTGAACCTAGCATCTCCCATCTCTTGGTCTAGCTCTCAATCCACTGAGCAACCCAGCTGCCCCCAGTTAATTTTTTTTAAGAAAAGGGAAGACCACATAATGCAGTTGTGAGGAGATTGTTGGTATGTTTGGAGAAGATTAGTTTCCACTGAGTGTTGAAGTCAGAAGCCAGATTACAAGGTGCTGATAAATGAGTAAAAGAATATGGCAATAAGTAGAGACCGTTTTGTTTTGTTATTCCCCTGAAAATTTGAGTGTAAAAGGGAAGAGAGGCATAGTACAGCAGCCTGAGGGGATAGTAGAATCAAACAAAAGTTTTCTAGTTAGAAGAAATAAGGGCATGTTTTTAAGCAGTAGGAAAGAGGCAATGGATAAAGAAAGATTTAAAATTGCAAAGTGGAGGAAGAAATGATCGCACAGAAATATATTCCCAAAGGAGACCCAAAAAGCTCAAGAGAACAAGATGAGAGACTTACTTTGACTAAATGGGCTACCATATCTTCCAGTACTGTAGCAAAATAGATGTAGATGGTGGAAAAGTAAAGTCACCTTCATTGAGGTGATAAAGAGTAGGCACTTGTGAAGGATGACCTCAATTTTTCAGAGTATGAGGCAAATTCTCCCCAGTAGTGCAAGTCTCAGATTCTTTTTGCTTTCTATCCCTCAGTAGATGGCTTCATGACTTGCTGCAACCAAAAAAGAAAAAAGCCAACATTCTGCTGCTAAGTCTCTCATTCTGCACTAAACTAGGCAGGTCCTCTGTAGGTGACACTGGATTCTTAAATACTATTTATATATGTTCTGGGCATCAAGCTGGAAAGGTTTCTAGTACAGGCTGACCACAGATCATATATCTCTGAACTGAGAATAGCCTATATATGATACATAAAATTCCAAAAATCTAGACTTATCTACTTTCAAAAAATACATTTCAAGGGAAATGGAAGTAGGGGTCACTGGGTGGCAAAATGGCTTTGAAGTCAGAAAGACTCAACTTCCAAAGTTCAAATCTGGCCTCAGACACTTCCTAGTCAAGTGACCTTGGGCAAAGCACTTAACCCTGTTTGCCTCAGGTTCTTATATGTAAAATGAGCTCCAAATGGAAATGGTGAAACACTCCAGTATCTTTGCCAAGAAATCCCCCAGTGGGGTCACAGAGAGTCAGAATGACTGAATGAGAACAAGAAAAGAAGTGATATAAGAAATTTCACTGTAAAAAGGCAAGCTCCATTGTGTTTCACCCATATCTTATAAGTCCATAATGAAATTAGCATTTTATTGCCTTCTTTTCTACTCTAAGTTTAAAGGATTTAAGACACTGAACACTGATTCCTTTAGCTCTCTTAAGATTCCAATCTCCTTTGTAGTGGGTTGTTGTTTTTTTAATTGCATGACCAGGAAGTTTTCCCCTGATGTTTGGCTTAAATTTCCCTTTGCTCAGCTTCTCCTCAACCCCACTTCATTTATAGCATGCCATGTCTCTGATTAAAATGAGGCAGCTCTTTCCATCTAGTTTCAGAGCAGTACCCAAGTATATGGTCATCCAGTAGATTAAAACCAGGAGAATACTGAAGTTAATCAAATCAGTTTGTGATGCTCCCCCCATCCCCATCTAAGGGCACCAATGGCATATGAGTGAAAAAAAGTGAATTTGCGACCAAGATGGATAGACTATTTACTAGCGGCAACACTAAGCTAGACCAGTGCCTGCTTTTCTACATGGATTCTGTGAATTATCTTATCTGATTTTACCTCCACTATGCTATTTATGTACCTGCCACTAAGACATTAACTGCATTGTCAGGGTCTTGTGCAGAAACAGCTACACTAACCGTATTAAGATGACATTGAATCCACCAAAGAAATTGAAATGTTGGCAGATGGTGCTGCTAATGTTCAACACATTTTCTCCCCTCTCCAACAACTTATTAGTAGAGTGCCAACTCATAAAAAAAAAAAGGATCTGCATTCTTTCAAATGTTCAGCAACTTCATAGCTTTGTACTCTAATTTTGTACTTTCAAGGGGAAAAGCTAGTCAGAACAAGTTACCATATATCATAGCATATTAAATTCAGATTTTAACCAAGAGCTCTAGGCCAAAGCCCTGCTCCTACATCTTCTCCTTAAAATGTCACCCTAATCCAACTTCTCACCAGGAAAGATCGACAAACTGAAAGTAAGGAAAACACAGCTGTGGCCTGCAGAGACACAAAGCACCAATCCAGTGAGCCAATGTGTAACAAATGCTAACTGGAGAAGCTTTTTATTTGTAGTCTTGCTATAGTTTAATGGGAAAAGGAATGAACCTGGAGTCAGGAAAAACTTGGCTCCAGTTCTGGTTCTAGTTTTTATTTTATTTGTAATCTTAGTCAGCTGGTGGACTTGCCCAAGGTCACACACAGGTAGTTATTTAGTTAAAGAGCCACAAAAGTTTGACAGACAAATAGAATAACAACAATAAACTATTTAAACAATTCATTGATAGTCAAAAAGGTAAAAGGGCAACAAAAAGGCCTTCAACCCTGATTGTAATAATTTTATGCAGAATCTTAACCAGGGAAAATGAAATGCCCAGACAAGGAGATAAAAATAGCCCAGAAAGCACCTTAACTAAGAAATGTCTTTTTTCCTTGCCAAACAGAAAGATAGATCCCAAAAGCAATAGCAGATTAGAAAGTACTCATCTGCAAAATTTTGGAAAGAAACACATTGGACAATTATGAGCAGAATCATCTCATAAGCCAGAGGACAACAAAGGAACTTGAAAAAACTTAATAAAATATCCATCTCAGAATACAGTCATCCCAATGTCATTTAAGGAGGAAAATAGTAGACCAAAAAAAGGATTCATAAAAAGATTAATAACAAGGTTTTTTGCAAGGACATTAAAATCACCATATTTGGATCTTAATATTAGTCTTAGATGTGGTTACTAGGCAAGTACCAAAGCACTAAAGAGAAGAAAAATAAAAAAGACCCTTTTTTTTTTTATCAAAACCCCTGTAACTTTTAACTGGCCCCAAATCATAATGCTGATTTGACAAAAGATTAATTTTCCCTAACACTAATAGTCTTCTATAATAGGAACAAGATACAGACATACAAATACCATTAGTTGAATGAAAGATGGCAAAGATACTCCATAAAGGGAGGAGGGAAAAGAGGAAAAAGAGCTGAGCTCCTCTCTTTCTTCTTCCCTCCTCCTGCCTATTTAAAAACGATGGAGACCCACTCCATCAAAGAAAGCTGAGAATCACCCAAATCCAACTAGACACCTGCCACATGGTAGTTACTCATGGGATGGGCCTAATGATTGAAAGGGAGTGGGGGTGGGATGAGGACCTAGAACTTTATTTTTTTAATATAGCTCTCTAATTAAAAAAAAATAATAAAAGTCTCATGGATTTCATAACTGTTTTGCATAGTCCTATCCCCGTTCCTTGATGAAGGAACAGGAAGGCTTTAGCAATTGACCATATGATTTCTACTTACTTCCCAATTGGTGACGGTTATAGTTATTGTTGTTAATAAAACATATATATATGTATATGTATATATATATATTTGATTCAGTAGAGCAAAATACTGAATAAAAGACTTTTTTGTTAAGAAAGTATCATCTCATTTATAAGTTAAAATCATTCAAAATTTCTTGAAAAAGGTAACAAAAATATCCTGTTCATTAACCCTCTGATCATAGATATCAGGTTTGGTGTGAAATAAGGAAATATGTACTCACCAGAAGGGTTCTTTTCTGTAATGGAGAAGATCCAGTAGAGAATCAACATCAAGGAAGGGTTCCCTTTAGGGGGCAGCTGGGTAGCTCAGTGGATTGAGAACCAGACCTAGAGATGGAAGGTCCTAGGTTCAAATCTGGCCTCAGACACTTCCCAGCTGTGTGACCCTGGGCAAGTCACTTGACCCCCATTGCCTAGCCCTTACCACTCTTCTGCCTTGGAGCCAATACACAGTATTGACTCCAAGATGGAAGGTAAGGATTTAAAAAAAAAGGAGGGATTCCCTGTAGAATATAAGCACCACTCCATCCCCTATCCCACCCATCCTACTCTTGCCATCTTCCTGGATGGCATTGAGCAGATTATATCAAGATCCAAAACATCACAGAACTGCCTAAATGGTACCTGTAATAACTCAAAGGAATTTGGGCTGACCATCCATACAGAAAAGATCAAGTAAATGAAAGCTATCTATTACTGTCTAGATGACAACATTCTTTTGAGTGGGCATCCCAGAGAGTTTATCTGTCAGTATACACATATATGATAAGTGTGTAATGAACAGTACAAGTATACATTTTGGGCCTAGAATTGTACAAGAGAAGGAGAGAGAACTGATTCCCCTTCATAAAATTATAAATTTCCTTTAAAATGATCCCATACTTCCCTAGAAAGCAATGCTTCATCTTTTATTATCTTTATAATTTTATATTTGTGAAATTGATTTTTTTCAACCCAATCATAAGAATTTATATTTGTCTCTATTGAATATCATCTTGGGAATTTGGGCAGGGTTCAACAAGTACCACCTCTGCCACATACTAATTTTGTGAGCCTGAGGAAATCACTTAACCTCTAAATTTTCTAGGTGAGAGGCATCAAACCCCAGACTGCTGGCTGCTGGCAACATTCCTGAGTGCCTCCTGAACCAGATTAAAATGTAATTCATAAATTTTAAATAAAACAAATAAGTTACAATAAAAATGAATAATGTTCACTTGTGGTTTTCTAAATTTATATGCAGCCCAAAGAAGTCCATTTCTATTTGAGTTTTATACCACTGGACTAGATAATTCTCTGACTATAATTTGTAGAGAAGGTGGTGACCTACACTGATAGAAGGAATTTCCTCACCTAGCTATACCCTATATTAATGAAATCACAAGTCCAGTAACTGTCCATAACAAACATTTAGTTAACTATTGCGCAGATCAAATCTAGAAAACCATACTGAAAGAAGTGGCAAATCCATGAGGAATTCTGAAACTCTTTCAAGATACTACTGAATGTTTCCAGAAGTTCCCTGCTAAGTTAGAACAGATAGTATACTTAGCAAAGAAAGGTTTGATACAAAAAACTAAACAATATTTAATAAATGTCAGAGAATTACAGATCATGATTTCTGAGAAGATTTATACTAAATATATCCAAAGGGAGAAAAAGACTTTTTCATAATCACATTGCCAATGCATTCCCATCATTATATGCTGCCATCACTTCATACTTCCCAGTACCATTCTTCCTAACTGTCATCATCTTAATTCTGAAGATGTAGGCCAAAACTATGACTCTGCTATTTTCTGCCTGTATGACCTTGGGAAAGCCATCTAATCTTTCTAGACCTCAGTTTCTTCATCTGTAAAATGAGTAGATTCGACTAAATAAGCTCTTGGGTTCCTTCTATTTCTTAAATAAATAGGTCTTATTTTATTAAAGTAACCTTTTTAAACTAAAAAATTCTATGAAAATATTATATATGTATATGTAACTAACATAACATTTTATATGCAATGTACATATCTGTTGCATCAATGTATACATATATTAAATCTAATATACTTGTATATAGAAGTACTGAAAAAGAACTGTTCTGAAACATGTACTTTCTAGGGCAATGTCCTTAGATTGTTTTTGGATTTAAAATGTCTAGATCCAAAGATCCAGGAATGCATTGCCCTAAATTGTATTGAATCTATACAAAAAATTATGAGTTCAGAAACTGCTTGAAATTTTAGCAGATCCCCCTGATTTACTTTCCAAACTGTGCCAAGTAGTATATGTGGCCATACATGACCTATTGGACTCCTCATCTTTCAAAATCTAGCTTCCTTATTGTAAGGTGACCCATCATTGGATCTCGGATATTTCTAAAATAGGTGGCAGGATTTCTTTGCATTAAAAATATTTAAAATACTGTCAACCCCTGGGGTGCAGTGGCCTGTTATTATGGTTGAAGAGTAATGAGAATATGTAACTATTTGCCAAAAGGGTTTAGGGGCAAAGGTTTATGGAAGGATTATGAAACTTGCTGAAAGCTTTATACAGTGGCTCCTGATTTTATGCAAGCTCAACACACATGAATTCAGGTATACATGACTGGCAATCAAGAAAAAAAGGCAGAAAAATACATAAAATAAAATTTCTTTATTACCCACTAAATCTTGTTATTTTCCTCAAGCAATATAAATTCTTACCTAATCATGCTTATACTTGCTCTGAGAAGTATTTGAGCAAGTCATTATATTGTTCTACACCAAACATTAGCTCCTGCATTAATCTTTTTCCAGAGTTCTTGGTTATAACAAGTTGCAGACATGTCAGAAGCATGGTTCTCTTTGTTTCATTAGCATTCATTTCATTCATAATAATGGCCCCAAAGTACAAGAGTAGTGATGCTAGTAGCTCTGATAAGTCTAATAAAGGTCATAAAATGCCTAGGTATATATGTTCATATAAGAAATGCTCATTAAATGATGTGGTTTACTTCTGTGTGCAATTTTCAACTTACATAAAGGGTCACGTAAAACAAGCTCCTACTGTATTCCTTATAGCTACTGCTTATTGAAATTTATTCTACCTTCAAGCCTAACAGCCGAAGAGTGAACTAATTAAATTAAGTATAATTTATAATTAAATGTATATAATAATAATTAAATTATTATTTGTAATAATACAATTATGATTGATTATAAAATAATTCATTAAGTAATGGATAATGAAATAAATTAATTTTAAAAGCTTCTATGTTTTACAAAGTTAGCTAAGGAAAGTCTTCTTGGAGAAATTTTAGCAGTTGAGCTAGATTTGGAAGGGTGAAAAGGAATCCAGTAATTCGAGAAGATGTGGGCAGAGGAAGTATAAGAAAGAGTAAATCAAAGGTGAGGAAATTTTTAAGGAACCATATAAGCAAAGCCATGGAGGTGGGAAAATAAGCTTTGAACAAGAAACAGTATAGTCTAGTTTTTTAGGACCTGTAAAAGGAAATGCTCTAAGAAAAGGAGAATGGTATAACATTGAAAAAACCCTTTTGAATGTCAGGTTAAAGAGTTTCAAGGGGTAGAGCAGAAAGATAAATAGCCTAGAAATTAGAAAACATAAGGTCAGGTCTCAGCTCTGATCCCAATAATATATGGCCTTAGATAAGTCAATTTTTGAGCCATTTTGAGTTTTATCTAATTACAAATGGAGTAGGACTAAATAACATCTAAGCTTTAACTGTCATTATTTACAAGTCTATATATTCAGCCCAAGACTTTCTCCTGAACTCTTATACTACATCCTCCTCTGCTTACTGGGCATTTCAACCAAGATGTGCCAGAAACAACTGAAACTCAACATTTTAAAAACTAAATTCATTATTCCCCTAAAATTCCCCATTCTTCTACACTTTCCTCTTTCTACTGAGAGCACCATCATTCTCTTAATCTTCCAGGATTGTAACCTTAGCATTATCCATGACTCTTCCCTTTCTCTCATCCCACAAGCATAATCAGTTGCCAAATGTTGCCATTTCTGCCCATGCAACATCTCTCACATCCAGTTCTTTTCTCTATTCATACGTTACCACCTTAGTTCAGTCCCTCTTTATCTCTTGCCTTGCCTATTGCCATGACCTCTTAATTGGTCTTCATACATCAAATCACTCCCTCCTCCCATCTACCGTCCCTATCATTGCTAAAATAATATTCAGATATGACTATGTCACAACGTTTATTAAGCAATCACTATATGCCAAATACTGTGCTAAGCACTGAGTGCAATTACAAAAAGACAAGCTCTGCCCATAAGAAAGTTATGTTCTAGTAAGGGAGACTCCACATAAAATGGAGTGATATGTCAAGAAGGGTGTTTTAGCCTGGAAAGTAACAGGGATGATAAGTAGAGACATAGGATGATCTGATGAAAAGCTTTTTCCAAAATCAATGATAGTATTGCCAGCATTAAAAAAAAAACTCTTACTTTCCATCTTGAAATCATTATAGTGTATTGGTTCCAAGGCAGAAGAGTGGTAAGGGTTAGCCAATGGGGGTTAAGTGACTTGCTCAGGGTTACACAGCTGGGAAGTGTCTGAGGCCAGATTTGAATCCAGGACCTCCTGGCTCTAGTCTTTCCTCTCCATTCACTGGAACAAAAGCTGCTTCCCATTATTATTCTTAAAACAAAAAGTGGAAAGTTTGTTCATAAAGGAGGCAGGTTGTAAACAAAAAGCAGCTGAGCAAATGGCAAGTTAGCAAACAGTGTAGCTATTCAGATGGAATGAAAAGCAAAATCTGGGGGGCTGGGATGGCTGGATATAGTAGACCACATGCAATCACATACCCTAGGAGGACAACCAAAGCCTCAGCTCAATGGTTTAAAAGCTGAGTGTCTTAGGTCATCCTGGGTCATAGTCTGAGGAGATCTAGTTGTACAGAAGCATCAGAAGCAAAGTCAATGGCAAGTAAATGGCTGAGGGAGTATGGATAGTCAGATGGGATCTGACGCATTACTGTTGGACTCTTGACTTCAAGTACATCTCCTTCTGGAGATGATAAAACTTGGTTACACTTCAGGTCCCATGATAGAAGCTACAATGGTCCTTAGGACTCCTTGGAAATTTCCCAGCCATTTCAGGGAAATCCAGCCTAAGACTTTGCATGCCAAGAAAAAATCCTGCAGCCATCAGCATTTTGGTGACATGATAGTGATGTCAGAAATTAAAAGGATATCAAAAGATCTTCTTCTGAAATATTTTAGTAACTTCTCAGGATGATAGGAATTGGTATAATAATTGTTTTGGGAAAAGTCCCCTTCCTCTTGGTTAATTATATCATCCCTCCCCCCCCTCTTCAATGCAGTGGAATATTTATTATAATGAAAGGAGGAAATTGGGCCATGTGGTAGAGGCCACCTAGCTAGCTCTGACTCAGATTTATTCTCCATTGCCTTTTTGCATTTTCTCCATGAAAATCAGGGCCCAGTTAATAACCAATCTCCAATAAGTGTCTGAGTACCTCCAAGCTGAGAGGACTTCATTGAAGTCAGTACTACATGCACTATTTTAGGGATAGTTGTTGTTTTTAAAGATCACTAGGACCTTTGATAATACTCTTAAATTTCCTTCAACAAATTCTTAAAAACCAGTAAGTGCACACCTCTAAATTCTCGCTATCACAGCTTTTGGCTCTGGCTTTGGGAAGACCCTCAACCTCTAGGTCCTCACACATGGCAGGGACTACTTCAGCACAAACTATAATTTCAGAAGCACAGGCAGGTTACTACTATTCTAGCTTTTCCCAAAACAAGAAAAAAAATTGAGTTTAGTCAATAAGCACTTATTAGCATCTTCTCTATATAAGGAATTATGAATTTGTCTGAATTAAACTGTTCCCACATATTTGGTCTAGAAAACTGTATTTCTAACTGTTCCCCAGCTACTATTCATTTACCAACTTATCAAGATTGAGTGGGAAGCTGGAAGGCACTGTGAGTAGAACTCAGCCTGGAATAAGAAAGAATCATCTTCATGAATTCAAATCTGGTCTCAGACACTTATGAGGGGCAAATAGCTTCACCCTGTTTGCCTCAGTTTCTTCATTTATAAAATGAGCTGTAGGAGGCAATGGAAAACCACTTCAGTATCTTTGACAATAACAATCCCAAATAAGATCAGAGACTGAAAAATTACTGAACATCGGGCATTATATAAAGTGCACCAAGCAAAGAAAACAAGATATTACAAATATTTAACACTCTGAAGTCATGTTAGTCAAGTAAGTTCTCTAGGTCTCAGTTTCCTCCTTTATAAAATGAAGGGATTGGAATAGATTATCTCTAAAGTGTCTTCAGGTTGTGACATTCTAGGAGTTTGTCACCTGTGGTCTCTCCAAGTCTGGTTCCTGCCCTTGTAAATGGTTGCGTTGGACTATATGATCTCTAAGATCTCTCACTAGACTCCAAGCATTTTACTGGGGGTGCCTCAGGCTTGGAATTCTCTCCTTCCTCATTGCCACTTCCAAGTTTCCTTGACTTCCTTCATGTCCCTGCTAAGAATTCCCCTTCTTCAGAAAGCCTTTTCAGGTGCTTTCCTTCTGTTGTGTCTCTCCAATTCAATCTATATCGAGTTTATTTGCACAGCATTGTTTATGTGTCTCCTTCATTGTGAGCTGTTGGAGAGAAAGGACTTTTCTCCCCTTCTTTCTATCCCTGAACCTTAGCACAGAGTCTGGCACATGCTAGGTGCTTAATAAATGGTTTTGGCATGATTTAAGGGCCCTTCCAGTTCTAACATTCTGCAAGCTATGATTTTACCTTATAAAAGTAGCACTTTCCAATCCTCCTTAATGCTAGTTCCCTCCTTCTATTGAACATTTCTAATGTATCCAGGACTCACTGGAAAAGACTGATGTTGGGAAAGATTAAAGGCAAAAGGAGGACATAGCAGAGGATGAGATAGTGTCATGGAACCATCAAACATGAACAGGCTTGGACAGATAGAAGGGCATGGAATGCTATGGTATTTGGGGCAGCAAAGAATAGGACATGACTAAATGACAACAACAATTTATCCTGACTAGGTTTTACTTGTAAATAGTTGTTTGCATGTTGTCTCCCCAACTAGATGGGGAGCTCTTTGAAAGCAGGGGCTATCTCTTACCTCTCTTTGTATTCCCAGCACTTAGCACACTTCTTGGCACAGAGTAGGCATGTAGAAATGCTTGTTGACTGACTGATAAGTCCCTAAAGTGCTTTCACTTAGGGGAATTTTCTCATCCTTAAACAGAAGGGAACTGTGTTCAGTGATAAAAATTCCCTTCTACCTCTCATTTCTGCTATTCTACAACTAAATTTTCTTTTAGCGATCTTCATGGTGGATTCTTTTTAGTCCAATGAAACGAGAAACTTACCAGAATGGACCAAGGGAGCCAAGAACATTGAACCTCTCTGTTTGCTCATAAAATATCAGAACAGCACCATCTGCAACTTGAGTTTCAGCCCAGTGTATATTCCTCATCACTGAAGAAAATTAGCGAGAGTCCTACATGTAGTGCTCATTAGTGATGTGCCAATGCATTTGTTCTCTTTGCAGGGAAAACTTGATGCCTTCTGTGTCTTGGTACGGAAAGGTTATGACCGAGTGTCAGTGATGCGTCCTCAGCCTGGTGATAGGGTAAGATTATATGTATTTACTACTAGTATGTATTTATGTGCCTGCATATAAACATACACAAATTCTCTATATCTTTCTCAACGAATAACTGGGCATACTTCAGATATGGACTCCCATTTGTTTGTTATTTTCATTGTGTTGAATCAATCATTAAACAAAAAAGTCCTAACTCTATGAGGACATTTTACTGTCATTTTCAATGGATTCAAATGATTCCAACAAAGATTTGGGGGATTTAAGTGCCTTAGGATTTGAGATCACAATCACATGAGTAAAATAAGCTAATCAATCATCCACTTTGAAGAGAGTTGATCATTATACAATAGAAGCTTGAACTGGAAAGTTGAACAAATGTTTACTGATAACATTATCCCCTGACAGTACGCACCAAGTTTTCACTTTATAAACCCAAAATTGGAAATGTTCGGTTCAATTTTCTGTATGAGTAATGTTAAGCTACGGTATGCTTAGAGATGTCTCATCGGGAATTTGTTTTCTCCCTCTGCTCTTTCAGTTGCCTGAGCTATAGCTAATATAATACATTGAAGTACATAATTAGACTTTTCAAAGATCAATGAAATCTTCCCTGAAATTAAAATTTACTTGTGTGCCAGGCATCCTAGCACCTTAAGAAGCATTCATCTTGATTTGGGCAGAAATTTGAGCATTGGGTAGATGTTGCAGAGGCAAGTTTAATTATAAAGAATATTTCTATATAATTAAAGTTATCCCAGTGTCATAGTGGATAGAGGGCTGGGCTTGGAGTCAGGAAGACCTGAGTTCAAATCCAGCCTCATATTTTCCTAGCTGTGTGAATTTGGGCAAGTCATTTAATATCTGTTTGCCACCAAAGAAGGAAATAGCAAACTACTTCAGTATCTTTACCAATGAAACCCCATGGAGAAAGATCCACTGAGTCATAAAGAGTTGGTCATGTCTAAAATGACTGAATAACAAGAAATTGAGATAAGCAGGTTTGGAAAGTAGTGAGTCTAAAAGTCTTCAAACAGATGTTGGATGACTCTATGTGAGAGATATCGTAAAGAATATATTTCTGCTTCAGTACAGATTGAACTAAATGATCTTTTTTGAGGTCATTAAAAACATTGAGATTTTGTGAGTCTAAAACCAATCCTCATCCTGGGTTCGATTCTCATTGCTTCAGATAACTACAAGTGAGAGGTGAACATTTTCCTTTCTGCTACTCTTAGTTGAAGCACTATGGCTCCATAGAAAGCCTGCTGAACTTGGAATATCAAGGCACAAGTTCAAATCCTGGCAGTGCCACTTATTCTATGGGTATGACTTTTGACAGGTCAACCCCCCTGAGCCTCAATTTCTTCATCTATAAAATTAAGGGATTATACTAAATGACCTTCCAGCTCTCCATTCTATGGGCTTGTAGTGAACTCTGGATTAAATGTCCTTCAGTTTCTAGTCCAAGAGTTTTGAGGCCCATTAGCCACCAATGTCTTTAGATCCTGCCAATTTGTATCCTATGATGCACAATGCTTGTGTCTGTAGTAAGGAAGAGTGAGACAGTTGCCCTTCATGAACTAGTAACTACTTATATGAATTTTACAAAAACAAAATCCCACAAGAATGAGAGATCTAGGCTACAAAATAATAACTTATGGTAAGATGCAATGTTAAAATTCTAGAATCCTGTTTTTCACAGAAGGCAGATATCAAACACTGGAGATTCAGAAGTGTGAGCATTGTTTGACAGTAAGAGAACAAAACAAATTAGTTATCAAAAGTAAAGCTCTCTGAATCCATTTGCAGGAGTGGGAACTTATAGGATTCCTTTCAACAGACAAATATATACAGGTGTCCCTTCCAAATCATGACTTTTCCCCTGATGGTTTCAATATATTGAAGGATGGGAGACTAAATGGGAATTTGGAGAGAGTTTTGTGGAAGCCACGGATGATACACAAAGGACAATAGACAACACAGAAAAAGTCTAGAAACTCAGGTATATACAAAATATATGGATAGCATTGTATAATATCAACATGTATCATCTTTTGATATCATAACTATACATAGTTTCTTTTACTTAAACATCCCATAGGAGAAAAAAAATCAGACTTCTCCCCTGGCATAAAGGGAGGGCAAACAAATTTTATCTGAATTTTCCAGATCAAAGGGGTGCACCTCTAACCCCTACAATGCAGAAGAATAGCTGTACATTCATTTGTTGATTTCCCAATTAATAAGTATGCATGCAACACAGAACAGTTGATAAAAAAAAAATCAGCATTGGAGTCCTAAAGACTTCAGTTCTGGGGCTTCCTCTAACATCTACTTGATTGTGAAAACTTAAACATGAAGCACCCTGGGCAATTCTACAAGACTTTACAGACAAGTTTTTGATGTACATTGGGAGAAAGAGTTTTCATACTGAGAGTTCATCCCTACTGAGGAAGCCCTACATCTAGAGCTAAAAACAAAATGAAAATATGCAGAACTGGTAGAAATATTATAACAGAATTTCTATTCAGGTAAATATTACAATAAATTATCAAGTAGGTGCCTAGCAGTAAACTAAGAGAGATTAATGTTTTTACATGTTCCTTGCCCTAAAGAAGTTCCACATAACAAGAGGTCAATAGAAGCAAAATGAAGAGCTATAATTTTTCAAAGCAAAATAATTGGATTTCAAATATGATTTCTCAAATATTTTCCCTCCAAAATTTGAGAATTAAATCACTTTCCTGGGTACTATATTATTTTCACTATTAATTCATTAAAAAGAGAATATTGGGGGCACCTGGGTGGCTCAGTGAATTGAGAGCCAGACCTAGAGGCAGAAAGTCCTAGGTTCAAATCTGACCCCAGACACGTTCCAGCTGTGTGACCCTGGGCAAGTCACTTAACCCCCATTGCCTAGCCCTTACCACTCTTCTGCCTTGAAAGCAATACACAATATTGATTCCAAGACAGAAGGTAAGGGTTAAGAGAGAGAGAGAGAGAGAGAGAGAGAGAGAGAGAGAGAGAGAGAGAGAGAATATTCCCAGCATGTTATAATGGAAAGAACACTAGATTTGGAGTGAAAAGATTTGACTTTGAATCTCAACTCTGCAATTTACTCCATTAGACCCTGTGCAAGTCATAGCTCTCTAGACTTTAGTTTTTTTATCTGTAAAATGAATGGGTTAGATTAGATAAACTGTCATATTCCTTCTACTCTAAACTCTATGGTGCTATAAAGAGATTTGAAATAAAAAATGAATTTATTTTCAAGAGGAGGAAGTATTAATGAATTATGAAACAGCTGAACATAATTTTTGAGTTTGAGTAATTTATTACATTATAGTCCTTTTAAAAAATGTTGGGTTCTCTGCAAGAAGGCCCAAAGAAAACCTTAGGAAATGAGAAGAAATTTTAAGAAGACATTTTTACCACCTATCCACTATGCAATTGAACCAAGACTATAATGTTTTCCTCAAGAGCAGGAAGTGAAATTCCTTTCTACTCTGCTAATTGAGAACACGAGGGAGCTGAATAATTGGTGATATTTGAAATCTACATGTACTATAGTATAGAAACACTCATTGCTTGGACTTTTCGACATAATTCTTTTTTTTATTCTTTTTTAATTTTAAAAAGAATTTTTTAGATCCTTTTTTAAAAACCCAAAATTAGTTTTACTACTTAAATGAGCTTGTTTTCTTCTTTTAACATTCATTTTAAAATTTTTAGTTCAAAATTCTCTCCCTTCCTTCATCCATTGAGAAGGTAAATAAATATGATACTCATTACATACATGTTCTATGTAATTCCTAAAATTCCACTTGCATACAAGGGGTCAATGAGAAATTTTTAAGGTATCTGGTACATGAAATAATCATGGGAAAATGCTATTTGTCATAGGATGGCTCTGGAAGAGGGGAGAGAGTGGAATGCTTGGGATAACTATAGTGTAAGAAACAACAGAAAATATGAATAAATTTTTTTAAAAGGAAGAAGCTTTTTAGGGAAAATAATTAAACTATATCCATATACAGTTATTCCATATTTGATCTTTTACAAGTGTAATGAGGCTTTTTTCATCTATTTCCTTGCCAAGAATGTAAAGTATAAATATGCTCCCAAATGAAGAAAACAAAATCCAGTAAATAGCAAAATAGATCATATTTTCATATGCATGCTAAAACTACATCAACAGGCAGGCTTTGGGGATAAAATGAGTTGTTTCATGTTTGTACTATAATTATGAGAACAAACATCGAACATGGCTATTATTGTGTGTTTTCTTACCACAAGAAAGCAAATTAGAGCTTACTAACTCAGTTTTCTTCTTTTTCGTTTTTCAGGGTGAGGTTTGGTAATCCTCAGAGGAGGTTGGGGTATTGTTGGGGAGGGAGTTTACATAGCCTTTATTATAAACTTATTCACCATCTCGACAAAAACAAACATATTTTCAAAACTGAGCAAAATTATAAATGACAGGAAGAAAAGAATGCTTGGTTTTTAGCCCATATTTATTTTACTCATCCACGGTTAGAATATGAGAGACTTTGAAAGAGCCTTTTGGGGAACTCTTTCTGGATATATATACATATATATATATATGTACATACATACATATAATATTCTTCTACTTTACTCAGCCTATTTTTTTGTTGTTTCTTTGATTTGAACCTACAATTCAATTGGTGTGCAGAACCGCATATGGAAAGCCTTTCCATTGAAGCACATAGGCATCATTATTAATAACTTATGGTCTTAACATGTGCCTAAGGCAATGAGAGGGTAAATTTCACAGTGTGTGTCAGATACAGGCTTTGAACCTAGTTCTTCCAGACTCTATCCACTGTCTCACATTGCCTCGACCTAATTATCTTTCAAAAAAAGGAAATGAGGTTAGTCTGCCATGACTACTAGTCATGTTGGCTTTTAATAGTCCCTGTTTCCTTTTCCAATTGCTTTAAAAAATCCCCTCAATCGTGTATTATAGTGTTTTGTCAGCTAGGTGAAGTTCTCTGATCTCTAAAGCCAAATTATATTTAACTTGCTAAACTTCACAGATAGGTGGTGCAGTAGATAGAATACTGGGTCTGGAGTCAGGAAGTCTCATCTTCTTGAGTTCAAATCCAGCATTAGATACTTACCAGTCCTGTGACTTAACTCTGTTTGCCTCAGTTTCCTCATTATAAAAATGAAAAAGAGAAGGAAATGACAAACCACTCCAGGATCTTTGCTAAGAAAACCCCAAATGGTATCAAGAAGAATCAAGCTCAACTGAGATGACTGAGCAACAACAAATTTAGTAGAAAGAGGGAAAGTGTATGAACTTTAATAAAAATAATAGCAATAACATCTGTTTTTTCCTTTTTAATTCTCTTCTCCATTTGAGTCCCTTATCCTATTTTATTGCTCTCTTAATTTTAAAAGCCTACTTATTTACAGTGAGTATCTTCTTGTAAATCTGATTTCCTCACTCTACATCATTTCCTGTGTCTTAACATGGTTTGGTTTTGTATTTTATTTGGTTTAGTTTTATACTTGTGTTTAGTTTTATATTCTTCATAATCCATCCAATTTCCCAACCCACAACAGGGAATATGCCTCAACCACTTGATTTGTCTAGATAGATCTTTTTGGTTCTTTTTCTCCTTGTCACACTGCATCTTGTACTGGATCTTTATTTCTGTCATACCATCTATTTGACTATTAATTCAACTGACTGACTAAGACTCTCTTCATTCTCCTCTTCTCTCCTTATACCTTCTTTTCCTCAGTAATCTCATCAGCTCTCATTGATTCCATCATCTCTATGAAGATGCTCTGTATCCAGTGCAATCTCTCAGTGCCTTTGGATTTACAATACTCTCATTTTACAAATGAGAAAACTGTATAGAACTTTTAAAGCCCCAAGAGAGAGCTTGGGAAACCCAGAAATACACACAGGCAGCTTAGGCCCTTACAGTTTAGTATCCAACTCCGCCATTCAACCAAAACCTCTCTCCCAGGTTACCAATAGTTTAAGTCAAAAGTGCCCAGTCTCCAACCTAATATAAATAGATAGGAACATCATGATTGGTAATTAAAGATTCAGTCAGTTTGACACCAACATTTACATCATTGGTATATTTTTGAGACTTTAGTACTCTTCAAGTATAAACATTTGGTTCTAATATGAGAAACAGAGATGAGGAAATTCAGTCGAATGATCTCCAAAAAATTTCAAGATATTTCAGAGGAATCTAATTCCATTTCAAATTGAGTTGAGTATGAAAAATACCATTATAGACTGGCCATCCTAAAATGTTAGATGATTCCAACAACTTTCTGTGTCTACAGTGGCTATTGTTGTAACAAGTGACAACTAGTGATCTCTGAGAGACCATCAGCATTGCAAGACAATTATAACCTATAATGTGAAGATTACAATGACCTCTGAATGGCATCCACTGCTACCTCAACACTACTGCACATTTAAAATTTGATCTTCATTTTACAAATGTGGAAACTGAAGTACAGAGACTAAAGCAGTAGTATGGTGTTATGGAAAAAGTGATGGATTTGAAGTTAAAGGATCTCAGTTCAAATTCTGGTTCTGTCATTTAATATCAACATGAGGTGTTTTTTCCCTTAAGTAATAACTTCCATAGACCTCAGTTTCTTCATCTGTAAAATGAGAGTATTATAAATCCAAAGGCACTGAGAGATGGCACTGGATATATAGAATTGAATCATCTTCACAGAGATAATTGAAACAATGAGAGCTAATGAGATTACCAAGAAAGATAAAGTATAGGGAAGAGAAAAGGAGGCTGAGGTGAGAATGGAGAGCAATAGGGTATACCCAAATAGCTGGTATCACAAGAATAATGATCAATTCAAAGAAATCTAGATGGAGTCTGACAAGTAGAAATAAAACCAAAAGAAAGCAGTGTCACAAAAACCAAGAGAAAGTAATGTCCAGGAGGAAAGGATGATAAACAATGCCAAATGTGGCAGACAGGTCAAGAAGGATAATGAGCTGATGGAAAAGGACCATTAGATTTGGCATTTAAGAAGTTGCTGAGACCTTTGGAGAGAAGTTTCATTTGAGTGATGAGATCAAAAGCCAAAGCCCAAGAGGGTGAGAAGTGAATGAGAAGAGAGTAAATTGAGGCAATGAGTGTAAACATGGAGAAGAGATAAAGGTCAAGAGCTGGGGGTGGGGGGTTGCAGGTCAAGGGAAAGGTTCTTTTGTTTTAAAGAATGTGAGAGAACTTTTTCATGTTTGTAGGCATCAAGGAAGGAACAAGTATATTGGTAGAGATTGAAGACTGAGACAGACAGAAAGTCTGACTGGGAGGTACAGTGAGTTTGAACAATAGTTTGAGGAAGAATGAAATATAGATGGAAATGGAATGAGAGAAGATTTAAGATTTCCTAAACACAGAAGTAATCAGCTTGTGGCTAAAGTGAGATCACAGTGACAATGAAGTGTTCTCCCAACCTTAAATTCTCAACAGGTATATGATTATAGAGTCAAAATATGTTAGACAATCGGGTCTTTACATACCTTTAAAATTTACATTCTGCCTGGTCACAAGAAAAGGTAGCCTAGGGAAGGTGAGTCACTTCATCTGCAAACATTTCAATTTAACAAACATTTATGAAATGTCTGTTTCATAATCGGCATAAAACAGAGGCAAGGTGATCTAGATGATAGAGGACTAGCATCCAGAGTGAGGAAGACCTAGGTTAGAATCTCACCTCTGACATAAAATGACTCTGTGACTCCTAGCTTTATCAGTGGGCACAGACTGTGCAAATTTATGTTCACAAGTCATTGAGCATCCCAGTACTGCAGGCAACCTTGTATGACTACATAACCTGTATTGGTAGAAGGAATTTCTTCACAGGGAATTCACTTTGCCAGTTACAACACAAGTCAAGCCCCCCTCCCCCCAAAAAGTTTGAGGAGATGTGTTATATAAACACTATTATAAAGGAAAAAATGATACAATTTTGGCAGTTTACATTATAGTAGGGCAGAAAGAGACATATTATAAGTACGTGAGTATTATTTATACAAGTAAATAGTGACGGAAACAGATGGTTGACTAGCAGAATGTTCTAGGAATATTTAAGGAGAGGAAGAGTACTTCCAGCTGGAATATAGAGGAGAGATCAGGTGAATATACTACTTAGGAGGTGGTACTGCAAGTGGTCTTGTTTTTTTCCTGCTATCTTCCCCACTACCACTTTTTTTTCCCTTTTCAACAAAACCTCATGCTAAACTTCATTTCAGTAAACCTGCACCGGCTCTATGGTGAGGACTCTGAGATTCCTTTCAGCACTGATTTATAGTGCTTGCCACATTTTCCATAAACTCCAAGGGAGTAAATCTCAGCATGTGCCCTGAACAAATAAGAGCCACACATTCTGGATTTTTCCTTAAAAAAAAAAAGGCAAAACAAAACCAAAACATCATTTAATTACATTATAAATTATGTTCTGAGTGACTTTTAGCTTTTAGCACATGTTGACCTCACAGAAACTCTTTCCTTTTGATAAAGTCTATCTGGGCCAGGATTCTCAATCAATTAACTTGTTCTCCCAGCAGATGAAAGGGGAAGAAACAGTTCTCCATTATACAAGCCATTGTACAAGTACAAGTCTATTAAAATGGCCTCTGTGAAGTTACTGGAAAGATTATATCTGTCCTGAGAGTTGGTCATAGGAAGGCAATAGCTCACAGCTCATATCCCCACTCTGCTTGGCATTGTCCACTTTGGAGAAACACAGTTATGAGGTCAAAAGCAAAAAGTGGTGGGATAGACAGTATTGGAAAGTCCAACCCTTTGGTTTATCACCACCATCTTTTATCACTCTACCTGGGTCCAGAATCATGTGTTCCTTTAGACAAAGATAGGAAGTCTTGACTCCAAAATGAAAGACAAAATATAAGGAGGATCCTCTTTCAAAAGGCAAAATTATCAGAAAATATTTACAAAGCATAAGATTTCCTGTTCTACACATGTCAGTATGATAAAACAGTATGAAAAGGGGCTTAAGAGAAGCTTCTGAACATTGGGCTTCATATGATGTATTTGCTGGTCAGTCATTGCAATCATGCCCAACCCTTTGTGACTCCATTTAGGATTTTCTTGGTAAAGATACTAGAGTAGTTTGCCATTTCCTTCTCTAGTTCATTGTACAAATAAGGAAACAGAGGCAAACACGATTAAGTAACTTGCCTAGAGTCACGTAGTAATAGTTGTGTCTAAAGTCAAATTTGAACTCGGGTCTTTCTGTCTCCAGTCCTGGTGCTCTATCCACTGCACCAACTAGTTTCTGTGAGTTATGTGTACCCCCAAAGGTATCTAGAATTTGGGGTTTTAAATGGACTTATTTCTACCTCAGTCACTAACTAGCATACCATGCTCTGACTTGAATTAATCTTTTATTTTTACTTGACTTCTGGATGCTTCCATTTCAGTCACTTTACTTACACTGTATAATGGACTCCGAGTTAGTCCAGTCTGTGTGACTGATTTCCTTTGTACATCAGGTCTCCTTCCTGACTCTTCCAGGGCCTTAGCTATTTCAAATCTAAAAATGGGTGAGTTCCATCAGATGGACTTTTTGGTTGCTTCCAGTCTGAAGGTTTTGTGATTCTTTGGGGCCCTGTCCCTCAGCCATAACTCTTCGCAATTTGTCAGCCAACACTCCAAGCCTTTTTTTAATAGCATAATTCAAGCCCTCTGTGTTCCCATTCTTATTCCTAGCTCTTAGGAAAGAATGTGATAAACAAAATGATAATGAGGTATAAAAAAATTGATGAAGCTGAAAATGTGAACTTGGATAAGGATACATTTTGAAAGAGAACAAAACCTTCAGCTACAGCACAAAAGCTGTGAATGGTGGGGTTTCTGACAACTGTGAGCTGGTAAAGAACACATTTTGGGAAGCAAAGGAATGCTTCCCAGTGCCCCTAAAGCCCTGTCATGCAGGCAGTCAACTACTCATGTCATAAATAAAGTCTAAAAAAAACTAGAGAAGTGTCTTGGGAAAAAATAATCAACATCCAGGATCAATGCTACTGGTATAACATCTTCTCCCAGTACAATACTGGCCAGCCTATCAGGCCTATCATCAGATAGCTGGTTTAGGTTATCAGTATGTGAACTATTTGGGGTATCTCAACCACAATTATGGTTCAGTTGTGTTTGACTCTTTGTGACCCCATGAACCATAGCTATCCATTGGGTTTTCTTGGCAAGGATATTAGAACGCTTTGGCATTTCTTTCTCCAGTACATCCAGTGGATTCACTGTGTATCAGCCACATTTTACAGATAAAAAAGCGAAGTGGGCAGCAAGCAAGCTACTTTTGTCTCACAGGAAGGAAGCTTCCTAGAGCAGGACAGACAAGGAAAGTAATCCTCTCCCTTAAAATTATTCAGAATTAGAAATTAATTTCAAAATCAGCCAATTTCTATGATCAATAATAGTGGAAAGCATGATAAATCCAAAAATCTCCTTTAAACCAAGTTTTAACTTCCTTTTCTGATAAACCATTAATACCAATAATTGGATCAAAGTTCTGTCTTCTTTGTCTCCCTTCCATCCTCTCTCAGTTTAAAGGTTAATGAGGAATTTGAAAAAATAATCAATGACCACAAGAAGGAAGAAGTGGTACAAACTGTCTGGGCAATTCACAAACTGGATAATCAAATGTTAGATAAGAAAGAATCAATCTTGGAGATGAATAAGGAGAATCTTTGTCACCATGAAGGTCCCAATCAGCTGTTAATAATACATATCATCTTTTGGTACCAAATGCTCTAATTGCATCCCCAATATTTCACACAAATGGAATTTCTCCTCTGTGGGGAAAAAGCATCTTTTATAGAATCATTTATCCCACTTTGTATTTCTGGTTCGAAGCATAAAAAGTATCTTTAAGTGAAAGAATGAGGCATGGGATAATGAAAAGAAGACTCTATTTGGATGCAGGAGGCAAAGTCAGGTTCTGCTTGAGTAAGTTGCTAGCCATATGACCTTGGTCAAGTCACATATCTTATCTGGGTCTCAACTTAACCATCTACAAAAAGTATTAGACTTTGTGATTCCTAAGGTCTCTTCCCTTTCTTATATTCTATGAACCTTTGAGATGATTATATGCACAATGACTGATTCACTGAATCAAGACTGAGAGGGAGCATCAGTATTTAGATATAGGATAAGGGCTGAAAATCATGGAATTTCAGACAACAGGCAACTAGCCACTAAATAAGCATCATTTCAAGGCAGCTGGGTGATACAGTGGATAGAGCACTGGGTTTGAAGTCAAGAAGATCTGAGTTCAAATTTAGCCTTGGAAGCTAATTTTGTGACCCTGAGTGTTTGTCATCTATAAAGTACGGATAACAGCATCTACCTCCCAGGATTGCTATGAGGGGGAAATAATATTTGTAAAAATATTAGTACAATTTTTGGCATATGATGGGTATTTAAATCGTTGTTCCCTTCCTTCTCACCTCCCAAAAAGGATAGATGCTAGAGGAGTCTAGGTTTCATGTTGGAATTTATTGGTTGAGAATTTCTACTAGTATCAGGTTATCTTAAGGCCAAGAGAGTGGTAATATGATCCCTTTGTTGAACCCTGTATTTAACAGGAACAGAAATCATTTATCACTTTATTTTACTCAAAATTACAATCCCTCATCTTATAGGTTAAACTATATGGAGCTGAAAGGGATCATAGAAATGGTCTAGGCAAATTTTATTTCACAGAAGAGTCGATGGAAACCAGGAGAGGGGAAATTATGTGACTAAGATCACACTGATAGTAAGTAGCAAAGCCAGGATTCAAACCCA